>NC_079903.1:3997922-4164952 GCF_024868665.1 Triplophysa rosa
TGTGTGTGTGTGTGTGTGTGTGTGTGTGTGTGTGTGTGCGTGTGTGCGTGTTTGTGTGTGTGTGGGTGTGCGTGTGCGTGTGCGTGTGCGTGTGTGTGTGTGTGTGTGTCTGATTATAAGAAAGATTTTGAGTAAGAACAGAAGCCATAAGTGTGAAGTGTTAGAAGAGCAGGATCATTACCCTACTCTAAAATAATAACCCAAAGTATCGATTTAAATAATCAAGCGTATCGTGTTAGTTCTGGCAGGTCACGTGAGTCAAGCTTGCATCAGCTGATCCTGCTCTACCTATAGAAATATGACGCAATCACAGCTTCCGGTTGAAAATCCATTCAGCTAATAGCAGCTTATCGCGTTGCTGAGGAGCAAATTACCCTCCTCCATCCCCAGCTCCACCTCACATTTACAATCGGGACTCGACTTCTGTTCTTCCTTTTCATAAGTCTCAACTACATTTGAATTCTGTGTTACACTTAAATGTCTTTGAGAACTAATGACATCTGCTTGTTCTGTTCTGTTTACCCGGGGTTATCGCTGCGCTCCCTGCTTTTATTCATGCTGGCTGCATGGATGGGAAGGGAGTTTTGCACAGAACAGAACCGCCAATCTAAACTGTATGCTAATTGTCAATCATTTTTGACAGTAGTGAACCTGACAGAAATATTATTTCAGTCACATAATAGGTCACTTTCACTTTCATAAACGCAACACAAAATGAAAACAGTTGTTACTAAATAAACAACAAAATCAAATTGTCATTTTCAGAATGTATAATGTTCAGTAGCACAGAGATGGAACACACACGCCCTGTGATGTGAAAACAAATAAAGACATTTTTCTTCACACTTTGAGGCTGAATCATTTTTCACTGACCATGTTTTATCGTTCGGTGTTTTCGCTCTGTACACACATGCACTTTACATACGCATTCGCACACAATTCCCATCTGACTCTAAAAGAGGCCATGCTGACAGAATTTATATGACACACACACCATGCACATCACACCTCTAAGATGTTGTGTGTTTGTACAGTTTATGCGTTGTCAATCAATGGTGGCAGAAAAAATACAGTCTGAATTGAACATGAAGATAAAAAATTATACAAATTTATGAAATAAACAGCAAATCTGCACACAAGAACTTTTGTCATAGTTTGATTTCCACACCCATTCAAAAACAACTGAGCTGGTTCTTGATCTAAATTATTCTAATGATACTCATTTGATTCATCTACTGACTAGATGTTTATATAATGTAGTTAAAGATGATGCAGTTAAACACTGGCGTTTACTCACCCTCAGTGTGGATAGCAGACACGTAAGTCCAGTTGTATCTCTTCACTATGTCCACCATGGCTCTGGCCTGCTGGGCGTCCGAAGGCACGACCCTCATGAAGTATTTATAAAGTGATTTATCACTGAGGTCCATGCTGGTGGCGGAGTATGCGATCTGAGGAATGTTAAACAGCTGCAGCAAATTCTGCACTTGAATGGCCACAGAGCTTGAACCCGGACCAATCAGCCCCACAATCGGCTTCTTCCCTTTCATGGGTGTGGCTCCCGGGTCGGCGCATCTGGTCCCGCCCCCTCCCGCGGCCTCCTCGGCATCATCGGCGGCGACGAGGGAGTCCCGTATAAACTCGATGCTTTGCTCCAAGGCGACCGCGGAGTGCCAGCAGGAGTCTCGGATCTCGCAGCCTAGCGTGACGTTGGGGAGGATTTTGGGGTCGGCGTTAATCCGGTCCAGCGTGTGCATCATGGCCTCGACGCGCTGGATGCCGTACTGCTCCCGGACGGCCCCGCATTTACGCTCGTGCACCTTGTCGGCCGGCGGCTGGTGGTGCACGGAGAAGAGGGCTCCGATGATGATGTCGCCGGGGATGTGGGCCACGACGCGCCGCTCTATGGACTGGGCCGCCGTCACCACGGATGCGAATCGACAGAGGAGTACGGCGACACTGAGTGGGCACCATGTGGCCATTTTGAAGAATGACAATGAAAAGGGGTTCTACTGGTTTTGTGTAGTCTTTAGTCCAGCGGCTTTGAGCAGATCAAGTCAACGGCAGTGGGTTCCACTGGCTCCTCACCGAATCCGTCTAGACAAAAAGTAAATCCGGGGTTCCTGCAGCTCTCAACTGTGCTGTCATTTGTCCGAAAGCTTCTACGATGACCCCGAGCGGGATGCTGGGTCGTTGCCGTGGCAACCTCTAGCTGGGGACAGCATGAGATGATCAGCCTCATAACCTTGAATCACAGAGCAGATGTACACAGCAATATTAATATCCACAAGCAACACAGAGAATCTTGGAAATTTTTATCTCTACATACGTATGAATAATTTAAGCATTTTTGGATCATTTCAATTTAAAATATTGATAGACGAATTATTAGACCATAGACGAAAATAATTATGATGTATTATTTGATTAGCACACGAGATCTGAGCAAGTGCCAAGATTTACAAGAATAATGATTTACATTTAGGTTTGTTCCTCACAGAAAGCTAAAGCAACATTTGTATGTTATGATACTTTTATGATGCTGTTTAGGCCATGTTGGGAGCTTGACAACCTGTGATCACCATTTACTGCTGTTGCACAGAGAAGTAAACCTTCTGCCTAACAATCCCCATTTTCTAGCTATGGGAGAAAGAAACTTTTGTTGGGGTTTGGAATGACATTATGGTGAGTAAATAATATCACAATTGTTAGGTGAACTTGAATGGAACATTGTTTATTGGGTCAGAAAACAATGGACAAAGCAACACTGAAGAAGTCTGTCAACATATGGTCAAGAACCACAAACAGAGGGACAATTTACCCAAAACAAGCACTAAGGCCAGTCACAAAACCAGTCAGTCTTATTCGGCGCCAGTGCACACCATAGACAAAACCAAAATGAGGTAACAATTTACTGAGGAATTGACTCTGTCTCTGAACACTCACAAAAAGAATAGACTTCCATCGTGTGGTTTACACAAGCAGCTCATTTGAGTCTCTCAGAGTAATAGCATATATAAATGAAGAGCTGCATAAATAAATTCCCTCATTTAGCGGCATCTAAAGGGACAGTCTCAAACACCAAACTGCAGACTGGCTCCTTGTTAAATGTGCTGTATGATGTCCATTAATAAGGGACTGTGATTTCTGTCATCATAAAAGAAATGACTTTTAAATAAAATACTGCAGCTAAAGCTCAATGGAAGAGTTTAAATTAATGCATCATGGTGAATGGCTCTAACAGAACAAAAACAATAGAGAACTCCAATCCCATAATATGCGAGTACACGTTGAATTCAGACTGGTATTTAATGATCACCCCACTTGAATTAATCTTAATGTCAGGCTGATAGAGTAGAGAGTGCCACTCGAACCCTCGAAGATAAATGGAAATTGAACGGGACGGATGAGAGTGAACGACCTTGCCGTAACGGAGAGCTGTGCGCTGTCCGCGGTGCTGAAACGCATCCGTTCGATTCGCGCGACACCGCAGTGGCCAAAAAACACAATGTGCTAAGATATATATGATAAACAGCATCCTTTACCTTCTCACCCTAATGCAAAGAGGTTATCTGACAGCCACTGTGTGTACAATACATACACATCGCATTGCAATTACAGAATTTCCAATAAATCATAAAGCTTTGCCTATAGGCTATAACATTGCATTTGCAATACATACGCACGGCACTGCACTAAAACATTTCCATTAGTTCAAGTGGGCTTAAACGTTATGTGCAAATTGGTACCCGTGCAAACGAAATGCTCGCGTACTTGCGGTCGTTACGCAGCCTTTAGCGTCGATAATCTGCAGAGAGAGCAAATAACTCCTCATTCCAGAACAACATCGCTCCCACACCTCCAAACTGTTACCCGTATCTACGCACAGGTTTTCTGTGGCGCTAATGACGGTCTTTCTTACCTGCCCGCTACCCGTGCCACAATCCTTTAAGGTCACGGACGATGCCTCCCACAGGTGTAATTTTGGAGATTTGGGGGTTGGTAGCCCGGTAATCAGCTGGGCACCGGAGAGCAACTACTCTCGTGTCGTCTCGGCTCGTCTTCTTGTCACGCACTGACACTGCCAATGCGTGATCGTGTACACACATCCCGGCGCCAGTCCGCGACTCGCTCCCCCCCAACCCCCCCCCACACCCCCCGTAAACCCCGCGACTGGCTGAATCCAACCGGCGGTGTCACCTGCAAGCCTGTGCTTCTCTAAACGAAAAAGAAAACGCGCATTCTGCTGGTGTTTGTTTAAATTACTGGGGAATCTTGTATGGGGAATATGCGTGCGAACGGGCACAGCGGAGTTTGACACGTTTCCCGCTGTTGCAGGTTTGAGTGCAGGTTACGGCGAAGGGTACGCGCACAAGATGACCGAAAACAATATCAGTTTTTCTTAGTTTTGCTTTGAAGCATCATATGAGGCAACAAAAATATGTAGCCCATATTTTAAAATGCGAGCAGGTGGAAAGCAAGCCCCAATTATTCTCCACCTAAAAGAGACACAATCCTGAAGAAGCCCACCACCTCGTGGTAGCCTACTTTTCAATTCGGGACTAAATTTGAAAACAGACACAACACAGCTCCTGTCAAAATCATTTACAAAATCAAGATAAACACAAACGCACCAATAAACCACGACTTTGCGTATGTTAAACATAATCCTAATCATGTGGGGCTAGTTTTCGGCTATGACGTTGTTGAACCATCCCGTCGAGAGACGCATTTCGACGATTAATCCACTTTTTGCCATGGCAACCGCAAGAACCGTTACATCGGCGCGCCACAACAGGGCTTCATTTTCCCACTCGCTCTCGAACTGAGAAGTCAAGAAAAAGAACCAAAAAACACCCGCCGATCGATAACTTGGTATTGATACCAATCTCTTGTGTTGGCAGTGGCACGGGTGAATAAAGCAGTAGTCGGTTGACAGGATGGGGTTTTTTAGTCAGAGTGGTTTTGGGTTTCACGCGGGATTAATGCGCCCGCCAATTGCGCGTGGGATTAACAACCATTAAAAGGGCAAAACCACTCCAGCAGCCTCTTGTGATGTTTACCAGTGTGCTGATGGGCAAAAATCTTTCTGTTTCCCCCCTCACACATTTCTCCCCTCAACCTGCAGGAAAGACCAGGTGGGTCCAGACTGGTTCAGGTGAGTTAGTGCTGGTTTTTCGTGTTGGCCTATGGTGATGAAGCTTGTTAACCATCATGGGTTTAGTGGTTTAATCGAATACATATGATGCGTAGACACCAGCAAACCCTGAAAACCAGCATCCAATCCTGGCAAGTGGTCTTTATAGCAGGCCACAATTCAGCCAAAACAGGTTCTTAACCTCAGAATTTTGCCCTGCATTTCTCCTAAACGCACACTCACGTCTGGCCGTAGATGCATTTGAGCTCAGTACAAAATGGATTAAAGAACAAATCTGTCCCTACATTCATAAGCAAACATCCAAAAGGAATAAACAATAAGCTAAACATTAAACTCACGCTAAGGCCGGCAGCTTTTAAATCTTTTCCGCCAAAAGCAAACAGAGAAGTCATGTAATATCATAAAAGCATATTTATCTTAAAAGATGGCTTTATAAAGCTCAATCTGTGATAGGCTGGAAAAGCTCAGGACAATTCTCAGGGTAATTTTTGTAAAATTGGGATGGTGGCTACATTTTTGATAGGGCAGGTCACATGTTCTTGAATGTAGTAATGGAAAAGGATAGTTCACCCAAAAATACAAACCTGTATATGATTCTTTTCTCTGTGAAACACAAAAGAAGATATTTTGAGAAATGTCTCAGTGGATTTGTGTTCATACAATGGAAGTCAATGGGGTTCAGTGTTGTTTGGTTACCAACGTTCTTCAAAATATCTTCTTTGTGTTCTGCAGAAGAAAGTAACTCATACAGGTTTGACATGACATGAGGATGAAGAAATTATGAAATAATTTTAATTTCTGGTTGAATCGTCTCTTTAATCAGCCAAAATATTTTTCTCTCACTACACATTCAGTTCACAACCAAACCTGTCCACTGTGATGTCACATTTATATGTTTGACTTCCTGCTTTTTCTTCCAAATATTCAACAACCTATCAACCCCTTCTGGAATGTTTGTAATATTATTAATGTGTGTTAATTATAGAATTAGCGTGATCGCGGCTTGCGATAAATTACGTTTGAAAGCTGAAGAGCATCCTGAATGCTTCTTAGAAAGTACAAGAGTAATTGTTCAATGGCTTCTGGGGTCAAATTGCCATGGCAACCCCTCCCAATCTCTTTAAAGGCATAATGACGAGTAATCAGAGTCTGAAGTGTGTAATTGAGCCCTCAGTCAAATGCAAGAATACACACACGTCAAGTAACCCCCCAAAATAAACAAGCAACAAAGTTCAAACACAACCAAAAGACACACACAGTTGTCATTTAAATACAGAAATATTACATGAAGGACATGACAGCTTTCTAAAGTACTCTTGAATATACACACAAACACGTTAAGAATCTGGACGTCTGCGTGGGATGAAACTGGTGTGAGTGACTCACAGTCTGCTGTGCTGCTTTATGGAGACACACAAGGCTTTTATCCACTTTCACACACCACACACAAAAGACCACAAGCAAAAGTGATGCTATTTTGCATTTTACACTACAAATCATATTATCAACATCACAAACTTAGCAACAATTTTTTACATATCCTCTATGTGATTTAATGATTACAGCTGTCATTGACTCCTCAGTAACTTGGAAAGTAACTTGATCAGTAACCTAGAAAGATGAATATTAACAATTAATTTTCATATTACATTACATTCATCTTGTGACATCAGCCGTAAATTGAAATTGTTTTGTAGCGTACCAAGTTATTCTATGTTGGTAAAAGATTACTAAAACAAAGTATTTTTTTCTGGCCTGTCTCCAGAACGCTCATGATTTAAACAATTAGTGCATCTCAACATTTTTCCTCACTGAATTCAGCTTTTAGTTGTAAAGACAAAACACTGTAACCCATCAAAGAAGAAAGCAAGAAACTGAAGGACAGTGTTGTCGTTTTGAGTGGGCAAGCGTGTGACGGGAGAGATTATTGCTTTTACACACACACATGAACAAACCCATAAAAATGATGCCATTCTAAAATAACACTGACATAATCTCTGTTGCCATAGAAACACTGATGAAATATAAAGATTCCTGTATATGAAATGCTGTTATCAGTAAGTGATGTTTATAGGGACATGAAAAGCTTTTGACATAAAGATCTCTCTCTCTCTTTTCAAGCACATCATGTTCTGACAGAAACTCACTGAGTATCTGAAGTCTGCATATTATTTCTATTGTATTTTTATTTAAACAACTTTGAACTTTAGCAAGTACTGGATTTACACTAAAACCAAATGACAGATTAATAGCCAAGCCTTCCTGAACATGTGAATTCCACTGGATTGGATTTACCCCGTTAAAATGGTATATCTTTCATGCAGGCTCATATAATTCTGCAGAATCACAGAACAAGCTTATAATGGGATACCCAACAGATGGAGCAGCAGTAAACAGTTGTGCTTTCTGGAAACCAGGCCTATTGAGGGAAAAGAGAAGGAGAGCAAATTATTAAAGAGAAATGATCGCATATGTCAGCCCCATTCAGTGGGTCTCTTGGCTTTCATCCAATGTGCCCAACAAATTCCACCTCACACTGCCCCCTGCAGACCAGTCAGATCAGTTATATACCAGTTATATACAGTACATATACAGTAACATCTATACATAACTTCTATTCATTTTCTGTATGTTTTTGTCTGACTTTAATATGTAAGTAAAACCGGCTACACAATTAATTTTAACTCATTATTGTACATTTTCAAGTTGCTGAAAAAAGTTGAAATTATTTTGGTGAGTAGACTAAATGTAAAAACATTTAAAATGGTAAATTAAAATGAATTGCAAAGCATTGTATGAGGACATATATCATGCGCACAGAGTTCAACTCAAGCTGAATAAAACCCACTAAAACCATGTTGTGCACCAACAGGTTGCATCTGTCAATCAAAATTAATTATGTTGACTTTGGTTATTTGCGCTGGTAATTGGGTTCAGACTAATGGCCTTTCATTAAAGAAGTTAATCAAACTCTAAATGAAATGATCTCACGCTCCACTCAAGCGCGCGCATTCCAGAGTCCCGAGACCTGGGTGCATGATTTTATCCCAAGCATGTGACACAGCTGAGGGTCGTGCATGTGTGCGTTTGGGGAGGGAGGGTACGCAATGCAGTGGGTAAAGAGAGAGAGAGAGAGACAGAGAGAGAAAGAGAGAGAGACAGAGACAGAGACAGAGACAGAGACAGAGACAGAGAGAGAGAGAGAGAGAGAGAGAGAGAGAGAGAGAGAGAGAGAGAGAGAGAGAGAGAACAGAGCACAGAACAGAGACCAAGACAAGACAGAGAGAGAGAGAGAGAGAGAGAGAGAGAGAGAGAGAGAGAGAGAGAGAGAGAGAGAGAGAGAGAGAGATTAATAAAGTTTTCCTAAGTCTACTGAAAATGTTTCAGGCTTTTTTCGTTGCTCTGCGTATCTAATGTAACTCACTCTCTTTGGATAGCTCACCATGAACCCTTTATTTGTCTCTCTGCTCCTCTTCTTCATTCAGTACCCGCGTCCCTCTCTCCAACAGTTTCCAAGACCATGCACCACTGCAGAGGTTCTCCAAAACAAGCAGTGCTGTCCGGTTTGGCCCGGGGACGGCTCGGTGTGCGGGAGCCTTTCGGGTCGAGGGTTCTGCCAGGATGTGACGGTCTCGGACCTACCCAACGGGCCGCAGTACCCCCACACCGGCGTGGATGACCGGGAACAGTGGCCTTTAGTCTTTTACAACCGAACCTGTCAATGCGCAGGTAACTACATGGGGTTCAACTGCGGCGAATGCAAGTTCGGGTACTTCGGGGCCAGCTGCGCAGAGAGGCGCGAATCCGTGCGCAGGAACATCTTCCAGCTGTCGATAACAGAGAGACAGCGGTTCATCTCGTACCTGAACCTCGCCAAGAACACCATCAGCCAGGACTACATGATCGTGACGGGCACATACGCGCAGATGAACAACGGCACGATGCCCATGTTCGCCAACATCAGCGTGTACGACCTGTTCGTGTGGATGCACTACTACGTGTCCCATGACGCGCTGCTGGGGGGTCCCGGTAACGTGTGGCCCGACATCGACTTTGCGCACGAGTCGGCGGCCTTCATGCCCTGGCATCGCGTTTATCTGTTGTTTTGGGAGCATGAGATACAAAAACTGACCGGGGATTTTAACTTCACCATCCCGTACTGGGACTGGCGTGACGCGGAGGACTGTCAGGTGTGCACGGATGAACTGATGGGAGGGCGCAGCCCCCTGAGCCCAAACCTGATCAGCCCATCCTCTGTATTCTCATCTTGGAAGGTAAATTACGTTCAGTAAAGCATTATTCTTAAAAGACAACGCATTGGTAATACTTTACAATAAGGTTTCAACGGTAAATGAATTTCTTAATCTTATTTATGCCAATTACAACAATTATTAATAGTAATAATTACTAATTTTATTATTTATTTATATAATTTTTAGTTATATATTAACATAGATAATGCACAAATGTATCAATAAACTAATACCAAAAATACAGATATAATACACATATAATGCTCATACTGTATATTACAGCTAATGTTTACTAATACATTTACAAAAAAAGTCAAATGTTAAAACACATTGTAAATTGATACTAAAATTGATGTTTATTGTCAAATCAAAGACTGAGAATTGTAGTACAATTGTGACATGATAATTTATGAATCAATATTCATTATTTTAATGTATTTATTGCGTTCTAATGGGTATGAATATTAAAGCATAGTATTCCCAAATAATTGTAATAATTAAAGTTTGTATACAGAATGTCGCTAAATCAAATACATACACTGAGAAATATGAAGATTACAAAACAAATTCCCGTTGCATCCTATTACATCTACATCCGTTTCAATATGCATAAAGTTATTTAATAGATCATTCTAAATTATAATGATTATATACATATATAAATAATAGACCGTTATTTATTATGTTGCAAAAATCAATTAAGAAAGAAAGCTCATTAGGCATCATGTTTTTGACTGAGATTTGGTTCTATCACTTCTCTTTCATTTACAATTTAAGTGATAAAACACATCTAGAGCGAAAAGCTCCATGTAGTATGAAGCAGTCCCATGTGACTAAAGAGTGACGTCACACACCATTGATATTATAAAAGCGTGATTGTGTAACACTGCCAGAAGCACAGGGTGGACTGATCCACGCAGCAACTCTTGTGACTTGCAGTGGAATTTGGGGGTGTAAAGAAGTCACATGTGTTTCTGACCCTCAAACCCCAATTAACTTCAGTATGTGCTGGCAGGCTTTGGATTTCATGATGAAAACCCTCTCTGAATGGCATTTAGAAACTATAGACCTTTCACGCATCAAACACAAACCTGCTGCAGGCCTTTTGCATTGAGATGCTTTTATAAACACTAATATTTTGTTCTTGTTTTCCAGGAAAATATCTAGACAAATCAAACATAATTTAATTAGGTTTAGGCCTGCTAAAATAAACAAACATAAAATACTTTTTTTTACCTTTTTCACAGGTTTAGTTAAGGTATATCCTGCACATTTTAAATTGAATATATGTATTGGACATTTGGTTGGTTGTGGTTTATCGCTCAAGATTACTGACCGTTCACAGAATAATTATTTAATCCGTCTTTTGATGTAATTTCACATGATAATGAATGTTCACATACTTCACCTATACAGGTGGTCTGTTCACAACCCGAAGACTACAACAGTCGCGCGGTGCTGTGCGACGGGTCACCCGAGGGGCCATTACAGCGCAACCCCGGCAACCACGACCGAAACCGTGTCAGACGGCTGCCCACCTCTGCAGACGTGGAGTCAGTGCTCAGACTAACAGAGTACGAGACCGGACCAATGGACCGGCGGGCCAACATGAGCTTCCGGAACGCTCTGGAAGGTAAAGCAACACAACAACAACACTGTTTTACACAACTTTTTACACGATTTAACACAGACTCACCTGTGCGTTTGTGGACGCAGGTTTTGCGAGTCCAGAAACAGGTTTGGCAGTTACAGGTCAGAGTCTGATGCACAACTCCTTACACGTCTTCATGAACGGATCCATGTCTTCGGTTCAGGGCTCAGCCAATGACCCAATTTTTCTTCTGCATCACGTCTTTATTGACAGGTAGCACGCACACATCCCGTTCCACATTTCAACAAACATTTTTACAAATAAAGGCGGATACAATTCTTTACACAATTCAATCACAATACATACATGTGTGTGTGTTTAAGCATCTTTGAGCAGTGGTTAAGACGACATCAGCCTCCGCGCACACATTACCCGACAGCCAAAGCCCCAATCGGGCACAACGACGGATATTTCATGGTTCCCTTCATCCCTCTGTACAGAAACGGAGATTATTTCATCTCCACCAAAACTCTGGGTTATGAATATGCATATTTACTGGACCCCGGTGAGTTATTCACACACAGCAAAATCGCCAGTGTTAAAAAAGGTCAAATTAACACGCACAGTGTATAGGATATAATCCACTTATATATACACTGTGCGTGTTAATTTGTCCTTTTTTAACACTGGCGATTTTACTGTGCATGCACGCACACAGATTATTTTTTCATCTCTGTTGCTTTTTGCGTAACTGTGTTTGACGTCTCGCAGGCCAGCGGTTCGTGCAAGAGTTTCTGACGCCGTATCTCGAGCAAGCTCAGCAGATCTGGCGCTGGCTCCTGGCTGCGGGAATTTTGGGGGCGCTCGTGGCAGGAATTATCGCGACGATCATCGCCGTGGCGTGTCGCAGGAGGCAAAAAAGATGGAAGGTGTCGGAGTACGGAGAGAGACAGCCGCTTCTGAACAGCAGTGAGGAGGACGGTTCAACTTCATATCAGACGAGGCTGTGAATCAAACACAACCACTACAGGCACGTGTCAGGACAGATATACGTGTACTAACGGGAAAAGACACAACAGCCAGTTAACCCAGTCAGTTTACAGAGTCACATGACAAATGAAGCGAGGTCTCGCCTTTGATAAAAGTCATGTGATGAGATCTCGAACTCTGTACCATGCATGCAGTCATGAAGCACAAACCATGACGGAGAAAAACATAGGCTACGTCTGTACTAATCTCCAGTCAACCAATGGTCATTCTGGTGCTTTTATTATCATACGTACTGTAACGTTACGTTTATGCATAAAACACATACCAAGTCATATTAAAAAGATGTTTATAAGAGTATGAAACATATAAAGATTAAATGAAATCTTTGGCAGTGCTTATAAAAAACAGTGCAGTTCATTTTGGACACACGTCACCCAAAATGACCTCAATGTTAATATTTTTTATCTTTGTTCAGAATAAGATATGAATAATAATACAGTATGTTTAAAAACAAAAACGTAAACAATTGTTGTGCTTTACCTAGGATTATGGACAGATCATAGATTTGCATGAAATGTGAAAATTGTAATACTTGAAATATGAAGAGAGTAAAAACAGAAATAGTACAAATAGCCAATAAATAAAGAATAGAACGAAAATGAATAAAATAAGCTTCAGTCCAACCCGCCTGGTGTTTTTGCATTCAGCAGAGAGGATGAATTAAAGTCCCCGTGAACCCGAAAGTTGCGATCGTTTTTACTTCCATATTCTGGCACATTTCCGAGTGAAAAGTAAATTCAAAGGAGAAAATTAGTGGCCGTGGCTTGCGGTTTTCACTGCGAATTGATTGGATGTGTAAAAACAGCTGTTGCATTGACGAGGAGGAGTTAACGGATGCTCCGGCCAAGACGTCTAGTTTACTTCGTTTGAGATGGATCGTCATTTCTGGGCGGAAGTGCATTTTCAGATTTTAATTTAAGATTATGAGGGTACATGAATTTAAAAAGAAAATGACCCACATTGATAAGCTATTTACTATAAATGCTGCAATATTTCATTAAAAAATAAAAATCTTTTTTAATTTCACTGGGATTTTAAGGTAATAGAGCAAAAATTCATCCAAAATGTAAATACTGTCATCATTTCTGATCATCATCTTGTTTTAAGATGTTTTCATCATTTGTTTGATCATTTTTTTGTGTAAACTCTCTGTATAAAGGTCTTTCCAGGGTTGTGTAGATTCATGTAGAAAAACTGATCCCTGAATACATGTGCAACTTAAGCGCTGTGCAAATCTTTCAACTTGGTTACCATCTGAAGATGATGATGATGCTGCTGTGAAGTGCAGACGTCTTCTGATCTTCATTCCTCAGCAGAGAGGAAAAGGTTTCTTTGGCATTTTTATTTGGCTTCTGATTCGTTTGTTTGTGATCTCTCAGCTGAAGGACTCTTTGTTGTACTCAAAAGCAGTTCCTGAGTGTGGGTTTGAGTTACACAGAGTGTGTAATGCTTTAGAAATTCCTTTGGGTCCACAGCAGAACACTCCCACTCTTTTACTGCGAAAAACACACACAAATATATCCATTCTTACTTTGTCATTTATACAAACTTCGGTGTTAAATTCGATTAGTTACCACAAAAATAAAAAAACAATAATAGTATTTTATTCTGGTACACTCACTGCTGATTGGCTCTTCCTATCTCCTGGAAAAGGAGCTTCCACTTTGGTCGGCCAATCCGAAGCCTCGAGCTCAGGAAACGGTATCGCTCCTCGCCGATGTCCTTAAAGACACAATTAAAGAAACACTTTGATATATAAACAAAGGAAAATCATTAGTACAATAGTGGTAAGGTAAAACAACAAGAAGAAAAACAACTTTTTAATACATTTAAATAAAATCGAAATAAAATGTTTTCACATAAACAGAAAATAATCATTCCTTCTTTGTGTGAGGAAAAGATAATGTGATGTCACCTGTAATCCCTGAGAATCACTGAGGTACAGCTGGACATTCAGATAATCTGGACGATTGTTATGCCACAGCTGCAGAGAGAGAGAGAGAGAGAGAGGGAGAGAGGGAGAGAGAGAGAGAGAGAGAGAGAGAGAGAGAGAGAGAGAGAGGAGAGAGAGAGGAGAAGAGAGAGAGAGAGAGAGAGAGAGAGAGAGAGAGAGAGAGAGAGAGAGAGAGAGAGAGAGAGATGACACAAGTTAATAACTATTTAGGACTGGCCAACGGGCTGTTATAAAGAAACATGATGGTGACGAATAAAATCAACCAGCAGGTGGCGATATAACCCCGAGATTCACACATTCATACGAATACATCAAATATTCAAATTCTGTGTGTGTGTTTATCTATCATTGTGGGGACCAAAAATCCTCAGAAACCCAACGTGTGTATGATTCTATGTTTTACCCTCTCATGAAGGCCACACAGAAGATCAGCGAACCAGTAGAAGGACTGAAGGTCTCTACACACCCAAACAAAATACAACCTCTTCAATTTATACTGACGCCAATCCTCACTGTAACACAAACACAACAAACACTGTAACATCACACAGTCACAACACATACACTACTAATACAGTACAGTCTGTCCATCATAGTGAAGGTGACTGACAGGTTTGACTGAGGACTTACAAGAGAGCCTGCAGAACACAAGCAAATGGTGTGACTCCGATCCCGCCTGCCACACACAGGCTGACCTCATAATTAAACACCTCCTCTGACGGACTGCCAAACGGACCGTCCACATGCACTCTGAGGCGGAACAAGACAGAAGAACCAATTAAGTGAGAGATGTTGGGGGTACAGACACAAAACAATCACTTGGTCAAATTAGTAAAAGCTAATAAAGTGATTGAAATATCCAGATGACCAACTGCAATGGTTAGCTTACACTGGAAATGAAGTCAGGTCAAGTGCATTGCATTCTGGGATATGTTATCCTATGCAGCGTGCTCCATTGCATGCTGCACACTGACAATTTACATTTTTTAATTTACGTTTGTGCATTTGGAATGTTTGCATGTTTCCTGCCCTCACAAGTTTATTCAAGTGTGCTATTAGTAGTATACAACTTAAAAGTATACTTTAAGTCTTTTTATGTAAGTTTCAGAAATATACTTAAAATGACTTGACTTATACTATCAAAAAAGTTAGAAAAAAAAATCTTGACCTATCTTGTTCTCAATCTTTTGATCCAGATGAACTTAAAACTATAATGAAGGAAAACAATACCATAGTGCAAAACTAACATATAAATAGTAAACTATAGGTATTTCCTTGAGTTCACTTAAAGACAAGTTACAGTATAAAAAACGATTAAATTAGTAGTTTACTAGCAGTACACTTTAAAGTGTACTTTCATAAGCAAAAAACAAACAAAAATAAAAAAAAGTTACAACTAGTAAACAATTACATGTTTACTTGTTGCAAAGATCCACTGTAAACAGAAAACGCAGTTGTGAACTAGTCGTGTACTCAAAAGTTTACTGCTGTTAAATGTTAAAGTTTACTTGAAGTATACACAAAAGTATGCTTTCATAAACTAAAGAGCAGGCCAATTTAGTCCCAAGTTGTACTGAAAAAGTACCCTTACAACAAGTATACTATGGTGTTAGTATACTCTTTAATATACTTGAACCATACTCAAGTACACTTAATAAAGTTTTTGAATGTTGTAAAATAAGTGGGTCATCTGGGATTCATTTAGTACAAAAGTAAAATCACATGCTGTAACATAACAAACTACAACAATAGCTATTATTAATGTGTCAGTGGTAAGTCAGTATGGCTTTCAGAACACTGCCTTGTGTGTTCCAGATCTCTTTCAAGCAACTCGCAACAGTCTGCAAACACACACAAAACACACACACATACACAAATACAGACAGGATGAGCTCTGCCCACTTTAAAGGAACAATACTGGGTTTTTAGGAGGAAATGCAATATACTGTAATATACAAAACTACACTCACCTAAAGGATTATTAGGAACACCATACTAATACGGTGTTTGACCCCCTTTCGCCTTCAGAACTGCCTTAATTCTACGTGGCATTGATTCAACAAGGTGCTGAAAGCATTCTTTAGAAATGTTGGCCCATATTGATAGGATAGCATCTTGCAGTTGATGGAGATTTGTGGGATGCACATCCAGGGCACGAAGCTCCCGTTCCACCACATCCCAAAGATGTTCTATCGGGTTGAGATCTGGTGACTGTGGGGGCCATTCTAGTACAGTGAACTCATTGTCATGTTCAAGAAACCAATTTGAAATGATTCGAGCTTTGTGACATGGTGCATTATCCTGCTGGAAGTAGCCATTAGAGGATGGGTACATGGTGGTCATAAAGGGATGGACATGGTCAGAAACAATGCTCAGGTAGGCCGTGGCATTTAAACGATGCCCAATTGGCACTAAGGGGCCTAAAGTGTGCCAAGAAAACATCCCCCACACCATTACACCACCACCACCAGCCTGCACAGTGGTAACAAGGCATGATGGATCCATGTTCTCATTCTGTTTACGCCAAATTCTGACTCTACCATTTGAATGTCTCAACAGAAATCGAGACTCATCAGACCAGGCAACATTTTTCCAGTCTTCAACTGTCCAATTTTGGTGAGCTCGTGCAAATTGTAGCCTCTTTTTCCTATTTGTAGTGGAGATGAGTGGTACCCGGTGGGGTCTTCTGCTGTTGTAGCCCATCTGCCTCAAGGTTGTGCGTGTTGTGGCTTCACAAATGCTTTGCTGCATACCTCGGTTGTAACGAGTGGTTATTTCAGTCAAAGTTGCTCTTCTATCAGCTTGAATCAGTCGGCCCATTCTCCTCTGACCTCTAGCATCAACAAGGCATTTTCGCCCACAGGACTGCCGCATACTGGATGTTTTTCCCTTTTCACACCATTCTTTGTAAACCCTAGAAATGGTTGTGCGTGAAAATCCCAGTAACTGAGCAGATTGTGAAATACTCAGACCGGCCCGTCTGGCACCAACAACCATGCCACGCTCAAAATTGCTTAAATCACCTTTCTTTCCCATTCTGACATTCAGTTTGGAGTTCAGGAGATTGTCTTGACCAGGACCACACCCCTAAATGCATTGAAGCAACTGCCATGTGATTGGTTGATTAGATAATTGCATTAATGAGAAATTGAACAGGTGTTCCTAATAATCCTTTAGGTGAGTGTATGTCTTCAGAGGTGTATAAAGACTTTACACAATGAACCATTATGTTTCTATTACCTTGGAATAAGCTGTTTATATCTACATACAGAGCAGCCCTATACATTGAATTCGCCGCCATGTTTTGTAGAGCAGCCCTAAACGGACAAACAACTCTACAATGTGCGTTTCCTCTTCCCTGCGGTATAGTGGTGAAACTATAACTACTCTCTGCTGGAAAGTATCTCCATAGATATCTATGAGTATCTCTGCTAAAAGCCTTAGTACCGCGGGTCTTAACGCGCCTCTGCTGTAAAATCTTTATACTATACTTTACTCACTATACTAAGGGTTTATCATCTTCAAACAGCAATTTTTCACACAACAAGCAGCGGACTTACGTGGGATATCTCCTCTGTTGCATCATGGGAAGGATCTCGGAGCTGTTTGACTGTTTGAGCAGCAGCTGAGAAAATCTCGCTGAGACATGATGGAGAAAAAGAGAGAACATACACACTTACAAAGTTACATGCATATATACAACATACATGTGTGTGTGTGTGTGCGTGCGTGCATGCGTGCGTGTGTGTGTGTGTTGCATGTTTTATTACAAACATTTCACATTCTGATAGGGATCTGACCATCTGGATGAAATAACACTGTTAGATCATGAGATCTTTTATTTACTGTGAGTGCGTGTCCAAGTTTGACTTCACTTGTGAGGGTCAAATGTTTAAAAATATCCTCACAAATAAAGAGAAAACAAAACACGTGTTTTGTAATCATACTATTAAAAAGAATTTAACATTTGAAGTGAGCTCACTATTTTTGAAAGTCTCATAAATCTCAAACAGTCTCATCAGTCTGCTTTGAATTTCATAATGTCAGCTGGTTTGTATGAGGGTTAGATTTAGGAGTATAGTTAATTTTGTTACAAAATAATCTTATTATGAACACACTAAGTCTACGAGAGGTCTTCATTTGTCTTCACAAACCCTGTTGTGTGTGTGTGTGTGTGCGTGTGTGTGTGTATGTGTGGGAAGGGTAAACCCTACGGTATGCTCACAAAATGTCCCCACAAAGATGGCAATATCCAAAATCCTTGTCCTTGTGGAGACATTGTTTTGTCCCCATGAGGAAACAATCTTATAAATCATACGGAATAAACTTTTTTGAAAATCTAAAAAAGCAGACAGTTGTGTGTGACTTTTAGGGGTAGGGGGTGGGTTGGGGTAGGGAATATGATATACAGTTTGTACAGTATAAAAACCATTGCGTCTATGGAATGTCCCCATAAAACATGGAAACCCAACATGTGTGCGTGTGTGTGTGTGTGTACTTACATGTCCAGTCCCCCAGCACTCTGAGATGAATACCAAACGTTGCATTCTTCCCTGTTGGACACTAAAACACGCACACGCACATGCACGTGCACACGCACACACACACGCACACACACACCAGGGTTTGTGTGATGCTTAGGTACAGTCATGCACTGCACAGAAACAAACCACTGGGGACATCAACACTGTGACAAAAAATGACCGTGTGTGGAAAGAAACGCAATCTGGTAAAAATGATTTGCAGTGGAATGTGAAAGTGTCTGGTGGGGATTACTGCTCAGATCTGAATGTTTCTCAAACATTACACCCTTGTTTTCTTTGAATACAGAGAGGGAGAGAGTTGATACTTCAACAGAATGACATCATCTACACTGCCCTCAGCCATGAGCCGTGAAGAAAATAAAAGAACATGTCCATGTGCTGCCTTCGTGTTCTTCTGGAAAATTCCTCCTGATCAGTTCAGACATCAAAATTACGATGTGCATTCAAACATGTGCATAGACGCACTGGGAACATTCTCTACATCTCATTTTTAAACACAACAAACTAAGAATGAAGACGAAAAGATGCATTAGGTGTGTAACAGATGATGTTTTAAAGGAAAACGTAGTTGTGTCATTTCATACCAATTTATGCAAAGTAAATTATAAGAGAAATTTTTCATTCGTAAGTCTGTGGTGTTACTGCCAAATGTATAAATATAAACATGCATAAAAGCATATACTAAATATAAAATAAATATATGACTTAAAAGCAAGGATCAATGCCAAATTGCTGTTTTCATTATTTTTACTTTGGTAAAAATGACGCTGTGGTACATGTGTCATATAAAAAAAACAATATTTCTGACATACACAATGAAACACACTTACCACGGTAAGAGTAAAGGGATGATTTTCAAAAGAGGACACACTCGGGCAGTTCAGCAGTATGTACTAAAGAAGAAAAAAAAACACACAAACACAATTTTTAAAATAAACTTAAAATAAAAGCAGCATCCCTGGGAGGACTAGGGATGGAGTTTAGAGCTATGAATATAAAATATCTAGAATATGTCTATTCTTACCTTTAAATCGCTTTGGCATCCGCTAAACCAATAAATGTAAATGTTTATCCACAATCATAAAACACACACGCTATCTAGCATGTACTGTAAAAGTGGGTCAGCACTTACTCACCTGCCCTGGGCGGGGCTTGAAGCCACTCTTCAGCATGCGCACTTCTAAGACGTCACAGGGATGACTGACAACATTAATGATGGTAACAGGTTCAGCAGTACTTCTAATGTAGCGATACAACCGCTCGGCACAGTACAGACAGAGGGGAGCCGAGACCCACAGCCATGTCTAAAATACACACACACAAAGATCAATAACCGTACACATTTACACAACGATATGAACACAAACACACAGAAATCATTCCAGACCTGAGGGAAATGGGTTTGAAAACACGCCTCTTCTAGACAAACTGACCGGGAGTCCTTTTCTCCTGCTGCTCTGTGATTGGTCAGCGAGTGTGAACTGAGGTTTGTGTGTACGCAGCCGGGTGGGTGGGACTCCACATTTAACTGATATTTTAAAGCGCCCCTATTGGATAAAGATGTGTCAATCATACCACATCACGCACAGAGGGGAAGAACAACTGGAACTATTTTGTGTAAGGTTTTTAATGTACTATGATTTGGGGATAGTACAGAAAGTGTGCTATAAGTAAATTTCTTTGAAACTAAAAAATAAGAAAGTATACTTTGTTTACTCTATATATTTCTTGAAAATATGCTTAAAATTACACTTACGTATATTTGACCTTTTCAGACAGAAAATGCATACACTATTTGCTCTGTAATTGCACCCAATCCTTTGATGGAGATATACCTAAAAGTATAATGACGTACTCTAAGTGTAGTTGGCTTGATTGTGTAGCCTATTCATTTTTTCTCTCTCAATACTTTCACTAGTAGTTTACTGAGAGTGTATTTCAAAAGTGTACTTTCATCAACTAAAAAATGAGCTACAAGCATTGAACTACTAAACTATCAATATACCCAGAGGTTCACTTGTAGTATAACTGCAGCAAAATCGAAAAACTTCAACTGATGTGTGTAGTTGTGTACTCTTAGTTTACTATGGTACACTTAAAGTATAATTTTAAGGATACTTTTAAAATGTGAGCCAATTTAGGTCCAAGTAGTACACTTACAAGAGTACTACTAGCACATTAATATTAGTATATTTACTAAATAAAATACACTTTATAATACGCTAGAAATGTACTTACTGTAAGTATCCTTAATGAAATGAACTTTAAGTATACTTCTTTTTGTATGGGAATCTTTACAGCATAATGTGTAAATTAGGATGCAGCCATCACATATTGACAGTTGTGTTAACTACCATCAACGCACTTGTAACATTTTAACATTTTAAACAATAAGAATAAGAATAAAATCTTTTGTGTGTGCGTGCGTGTGTGTGTATGTGTGTGTGTGTGTGTGTGTGTGCGTGCGTGCGAGAGAGAGAGTGAGAGAGAGAATCTCACCCCACTACATGGAGCATCAGAATAAGGTAAAACACAATGAAGAGATTGTGAGTGTACCAGAATATCTCATAGCTCGAAAACCTAAAAAAACAACACAAACACACAATAAAATCAGCCACTGTCAAACACATTAATGGAATGAGAGAGATACACTGTGTGTTTTAAATCTCTTAGATTGAATGAGACACTCATAAACAAAACACACTAAAAGACCCACTAAACAATTCAATTACAAAGAGCAAACAGAGTGGACACCCCCATCAGCTTCACATCAATCAGAGGGGAAGGACCCCTTCAGGTTACTGTCAGTAATTATAGTGTTTTGTGTGTGTGTGTGTGTGCGTGTGTGTGCGTGTGTGTGTGTGTGTGTGTGTGTGTGTGTGGCCTTGTTTTTATAGCCCGAAATTGAGGTCTCCACGGGCAAAAAAGCTTATAAAATGTACAGAACGATATTTTTTGAAAACCTAAAAATGCTAAAAGTTTTCTATGATCTTTAGGTGTAGGGGTTTACAGTTTGTACAGTATAAAAATCATTAAGCCTATGGACTGTCCCCACGGAGATAATAAACCAGACGTGTGTGCGTGCGTGTGTGTTTGCATTTAGAGGAAACTGGGGTCAGAATTAGGTCAAGCAGCACTTAAAGATATAGTTCACTTACTGTAAATATATCATTGTCTCACGCTTTCATTTTAAAATGATTTAATAGGGTTGAATAGAGATAGATGTAATGTGTATATGTGTCAGGGAGAAGTTTGACCTAATGCTGTAAGATGACGCTGTAAACATCAGACATAACACAATGACCAACAGAACACCAGTAACTCCAGGAACTGAAAGAGACAAACCACATCATGACCTCTCAACATGACAGCAATAACAAACCAATCAGTTGATAGATGTTGAAAGTTATCAAACATGATCTATGTTGTTAAATACATAACAGCATTGAATACTAGTGAAAAAATAACTTATTACCAAAAAGGAATTCAAATCATGTAATGCAATATAAAATAATGCAATAAAATATTATTGAAAGAAAAATGAGAAATGTGAAGCACCTGTGCTCAGGATGAGGATTCTGGGGTCCTGAGGAGACAAGAAACATCACAAACTATTTCTGAGAAAACATCAAATTATGACATTAAGAACCATATTAAACACTTCAGAAACTATTGATGCTCATAATCTGTATTTTATGAACATACAGCGGTTTTTGAGATGATGTGTTTGTGTGAGTCTGTGTGTGTTTACCTGTCCTTTGTATTGAGCCACATTCAGTTCAGGAAAATCCTCAGAATATCTCACGGAGAAATTGACCATGTTCATGAGGTGAGCGCTTACATGAATCACTGCAGAAATAAACAAACAAAAACATCACATGAACAACAATCACATCTGCTTTGACAATACACGCACACACAGAGGAAACCAGACATGAACACACACACACTCGCTCTGACAGCATACTTCAAGAATGTTTGAAAGATTTGTCTATTCAACAGTTTTGTGTGTGTGTGTGTGTGTGTGTGTGTGTGTGTGTGTGTGCGCATGTGTGCGTGCGTGTGCGTGTGTGTGTGTGTGTGTTGTGTGCATGCGAGTGTGTTCTAGCTGTGCTGTACGTTTGTCGTGGTAACGGGATGCCTCAGAGCTCTGTAATTAGAACAAGACCATAATACTATGAGACAGGAAATGTGAAGGGGGGAGTCTCCAACAACATGATCAAACCAGCTGGGAAAACCCTCAGGATACTCCGCTATTCTTACACAGACACACACACACACACACACATCTGTCAGTCGACAACTTTTTTTGTATGTTTTTGGTTGATTATGCTTTCTGCTGTATTGTAGATACTTGTGTTTTTTCCTCTCTTTTTTCTGATGACTGGATCATTAGTTGATTAAGTTGTTCAGGTGTGATGGGTTATAAATTGTTCTGTTCTTTTGAACATGCTGTTTGCCTGACGAGGACCTTTTTGATCGAAACATTGTGTTCATTTTAATAAATAATTTTGGGAGCAGCAATATGTGCCGATTCTTGTTTTTTTCAAGAGATTTGTTTGAGATACCTAGACGGAAATCTCTTATCTAAATATCTCAGAGTGCTTTCAGAGGTGGGTCTGTATCCAACTTTAGATTCACATGCTCCTAAACATCACGTAAATCATGCAAATTGTGATATGGCTGTGTGTGCGTGCGTGGACACAGAAAGATGCAGTGTGAAGCAGACTTTACGTTTGATGGTCAAAGTGATATTACAGATCACAGATCAATCTCTTACCTGAGAAGACACATATAGTGATTCCACAAGTCATGTGAAACATTTTACTCTTATCCAACAACCGGCGAACCTGTCGACTGGTCACCTGAGACAGAGAGAGATGTCATATGTAATTTCAGAAAAAAGGTTTTGAAATCAGAAGCACATGATGTGTGTATCTCACCCGCTGAGACGCCCGCAGCAACGTCAGTACTGATCTGCACATGGGCAGCAGAACCAGACTGCAGTTTAAGTTTAACACAGACGCCGATGCTCTACTGATGCACAGACCCAACTGAACAAACACATGCATAAATATATCAATCACAAAAACCTGTCATTCATATTAATTCATCATTAACAGAAACAACTGTTCACATTAAAACATTCAATACGCACACAATCGTTCTGTGTGTGTGTGTGCGTGTGTGCGTGTGTGTGTGTGTGTGTGTGTGTGTGTGTGTGTGTGTGTGTGCGTGGGTGGGTGGGTGCGTGCGTGCATGCGCGTGTGTGCATGTGTGCGTGTGTGTGCGTGTGTGTGTGTGTGTGAGAGAGAGAGAGAGAGAGAGAGAGAGCAGATGTGTTGTTCTCTCTGATCCTTTTGCTTGGAGGGCATGCAAAAGGATCAGAGAGGGCATGTGTACACACGTTTGTACAACCCCATACAGAAACACAACATCACTGCTTCAAGAGGGATTACTGTACACACACACATGCACGCACATGGATGCACACACATGCACGCACACACACACACGTGTGTAAAACTGTCACAATTTTATAATAAAGTTGTGTGTGTGTGTGTGTGTGCTGTGCGTGCGTGTGTGTGTGTGTGTGTGTGTGTGTGTCGCATCTTTCCAGAACATTAAACAATGTGTTTTGAGTTGGCCAGATTCACACAGACATATTGTGTTCCAGCTCATTAACATTAAAAGAACATCATAACACACTCCGAACGTCCTGTCCTCTACACCAGAAATGACAGAGACTTCACCTCACAACAACACACATAAATCTCTATACTCAAACACTTTAACAAAAACACACATCACAAACGTTTAAACACTCAACACACAAATACAATGAAATGCAGCTCATACTGACAACAAATCCAACATACAAGCACATCTCCACAACACACACACTACTTACCCCCAGCATCTTGTGTAAATAATAATACTGCGCTCCGCTGTAGTACAGCATGAAGGTTCTCCAGAACAGAAAGACATTCACTCCAACCCAAACCATCTGTTCAAAACAACACACGCACAGTTAAAAACACAACAGAAATTCTAACATGAGCCATCAGCTCTATTGGTTCCCATCAACCAGATAATATCCCACCAATATAACCTAACACATTACCAATACACCGTCTCCATTCAAACCAGTGCAATTTCCATTAAAACCATTAGATGCTGTTTCGTTGATGGTTTCTATCATAATGAGCTGTTACACAAACACATCTCAATGAAGGCATCAGATTATTCGTCTCACCATGATGAAGTGTTTGGGTCCCTCGTTGGCCATCCAGCTCTTAAGCGCTAAAGTCATTGTTGGTTTCCACGCTCGCTCTCTTTACGCACCGCAAAACTGATCGGCGACTTTTCCCCTCTGACCGTAGATCAGTCTTGATCGTCACTGGAGCTGCTGGTTTTTCACATTCATAATGCTGATCATGTTCTTTGAGTTAGTGAGAGTCTGTCTCTCGGACCCGTTCTCGCCGGTGTTGTGTAACATTCAGTTTCCGTGAAAAACTGTTGCAGTGGGCGGGGTTATTGTGAATATTCATAGTTCGTTCCGCGGTGGGCGTGGCCTTTTGAACTGGGCGCAATCGACTGCAAAGGAGTGTCCTGTCTGCTCTTCCCTAGTTTGGTGAATTATTTCGTTAAGGTAATAAAGGCGATTGCTCATATGCCCCGTTTAGATGTACAACTGTTTATGTTATTCACATAATAGGCTAAAATGCTTTTTGTTTTGCATGTGCTTTTATAAAAACGCTTTCTCGTGGCCATGTGGCAATGTTTTTGCTGTGTAGCTTACGTGGATGTTACTAAACGATACTAAATCAAATCGAACACATTTCACTTTTTTTGGCGTTTATTTTCAAGCAAAACTGGGTAGTTGTTGTTGTGTTTTTTCTTTTCATAACTTATATTTACTGCAATTAATCTCAGATGTGGTTCGACGAATGTTCAAATAAAGGTTTTTTTTAAATGTTCTCCGGTGTTGTTTTGTGTTGACTCTTGTCGGTTTTTTTGTCAAGAGCCTTACAACAATTCAAAAGAACAATGAGCAGGCGATAGGTGTTTATGGGTGTTTTCCTGTGAACTAAAAGGCCATTTAGGAGAAGGGAGAACTAACGACAAAATTGACATTTTAAACATATTGCCCATAAAACGCTTTGCTTCTAGTACTTACACACACACACACACACAGAGTCAACTTTTCCCATTTTATTCATGCATAAACACATGCAACAATACATTGCACATTGTAGCCTATGCGTTAACAAAATGCCTGTTCTCTCTGGATGCACAATCACAAGAAATTACAAAGGTAAATAAATAATTACAAATAACACAAATTAAAACTCTGACATATATCTTTTGTTTAAATACAGATTTAGCAAGAAACAGCTGGCACACATCCTCAGTTTATGTTTTATGTGTGTTTAGGAATATGTTTGCACAAATATATAATGTACACAAGTATGTTTAAAGCAAGCATGTTTAAAAAAATGTCAATGGTGGTTATAATAGTGATTAGAACAACAACTGTCCAACAACAAAAAAATCTTATAATGTTGTGTTTGGCAATCTGTTCCTTGCCCATCATCCCATCACACTGAAGGAAACAAAACATATAAATACATAATTAGGTATTCATTTTCATTGATTAAACGCATGCATCCAACATCCAATGAGCTATGGAATTGAGGTAATTAATTAAATTAAATACTTATAAATATCCGCCTCTGTTTAACAACCCTTCCCATCAACCAAACATTTTGGTAACTGGATTCCAAAAAAATGGATAAAGATACTTTCCACTTGCTGTGTGAGTTCAAACAGTCTGGGACATTACCTGATGACTTGTCAAGAAACAAAAAATATGTGCTTTTGAGAAAGGCAAAGAAGTACACGATAAAGGGTGAGTGTGACTGTGGCATATTTGGTGATAGTATTATGTAGACCATGGATCAGTCTTCTGGTGTTTAGATTCTGTATCCTAATAAACAAAATTTACTGCCTATAGACGAAGTTTTGTATTATATAAGAAGACGGGGAGAGGGTGCATTAGCCAAGGTGTTATGCTCCAAAGAAGAGGCCAAACAGGTTTTCCAAGAATTCCACTGCAGTCCAATTGGTGCCCACTGTGGCATTGTAAAAACAACAGATGCTATCAGTCATCGATTTTACTGGCCCTCCATGACTGTGGATATTAAAAATTGGGTAGGTAGAAAATAACTTTTTCATGTGTATATACACTAGTACTACTAAATGACTCTGTTTAGGTCAGGCACTGTGCTGCCTGCCAGTCAAAGCAAGCTCAAATTAAGAACCAAGCTGATTATACACCCATTGAAGTAAGTTTCTGTGAATGAGATAGTTGTATTATTTTGTACTTCTGATAGCAACCACATTGAACATGTAACGTTATCCTCAGGTGGTAGAGCCATGGGACATTGTTGGGATGGATTTAGTGGGAAAGCTCACACCAACTGAGGATGGTTATCAATACATCTGTGTAATGGTTGATTACTTTACAAAGTGGTGTGAGGCTTTCCCACTGAAAACTAAAAGTGCAGAGGAGGTCACAGGCTGTATTATTAAGCTATTTTACAAATTTGGTGCCCCAAAAAGGTTGTTGACGGACCAAGGCTCAGAATTTGTGAACAAGGTAAGGGTTAGACCTGATGTGACTTTTATTAGTTTCAAGAATTAGAAAAATATAATAATTGTCTATACCTATGTAAATAGATCAATATGGGTGTCTGTCAATTACTTGGGATCAAAAGGAGTCTGTGTGCACCATACCATCCTCAAACAAATGGACTGGTTGAAAAACTCAATGGTTCAATTCAGAGGTATGAAATTGACATTTTGTAATTACAGTAGAATAAAAATGTTGGCTATTGCATAGATGGTTGATGAACGAGATGTCTCGTTTCTTGTCTCCCACATTCACAGTTAGCATGTGGTTTAAAATGCCACGTAAATACAGATTGTTTTACTATGACTCCTCTCCTATTCAAAGGTCATTGAGCAAATTGGTGGGAAAGCAGCCACACAAGTGGGCAGATTATTTGGAGGCCACCATGTTTGGCCTCCGTACAAAAAAGCAAATTACAACTCAGTATTCACCATACTTTCTAATGTTTGGCCGGGAAGCAAGGTATCCATGTGAAGTACCTGAGAAATATGAGGTTAGTATGTTATTTTTAACATTTTAAATTCTCTTGAACCCAACAAAGCGAATTTATGGCCACAAAAGGAATTGTTGGGAATTGGAAATGTGGTACTTTACCACACAACTTCCAACATGATGACAATTCATGTGGGGTTTTTGTATGTAAAGTAAGTGTTTTTAATGGACATTCACAAATTAAGTGTTAAAGTATGTAAGCTGTCATGAGTCCAATTTGTAGTTTGTAGTCCAATTGCAGAAGCAATTCTAACAGGCGGCACTTTGATGTTCGGAAACACAGCAGCCAATATTGATATGTATCGCAAAGAAATGGGCCTGTGTCTGCTACAAGAGAGTGGTATGTAGGCTACACACACACATAACCTAATCTGAAAAAAGTTCAACAAACACATTTGTTTCATCAATATTAATTGCATAATGTTGATACTTTTATTTCCATAGATGACCTATCAGACTTATGCTTGAAATGTGGGGACCAATATCCTTCTACACAAGATTCAAAAGACTCTTGGGTCTGTTAATCAGCAATTGCTCTTTGAATGTTCTTTGAGTGTTGCTTTAAAACATGGTGTAATGTCATTGTCTTGTTTAGATTCAGTGCGACTGCTGTAATGGATGGTTTCACTGGGAATGTGTAAACCGACCCAATATAAAGAATGTTTTTGTTTGTCCTGGATGCCAAGGCCCTGCTTAGTTTTGTAATAGGATTTCTATGGACCATTTGACCAGTAAGTAATCACATAAATCTAAATTAAAAATATCTCTTTAGCCAGAATTTACAGAATAGACCCTGTGTCAGTATAACAGAAAAAGAACAACACTAATATAAAACTCATCTAACACTAAAATAACACTAATAATTACGTGCTGTTAGAAATTCATAAACTGCAGTTGACTCTGTCTGCCCATCCACCTTATCTCAGAATGTTCATGTAATCTCCAGCTCCAGTCTCACAGAATAAGTGGAGAGATGATGCCATCCCTTTGACTGATGGATGCACTCGTTCTGGCTGTGCTGCGAATGTACTCCATCTAAATTCTTTCATAGTTTTTTATGTAAAGCTGCTTTAAAACTTAAAAAAAAAGAATAATATTGATTTTTGTAATGAATGGATTCTGGTAACGCCTAGTGTGTTTATGCATGAATAAAATGGGAAAAGTTGACTCTGTGTGTGTGTGTGTGTGTGTGTGTGTGTGTGTGTGTGTGTGTGTGTGTGTGTATAAGTACTAGAAGCAAAGCGTTTTATGGGCAATATGTTTAAAATGTCAATTTTGTCGTTAGTTCTCCCTTCTCCTAAATGGCCTTTTAGTTCACAGGAAAACACCCATAAACACCTATCGCCTGCTCATTGTTCTTTTGAATTGTTGTAAGGCTCTTGACAAAAAAACCGACAAGAGTCAACACAAAACAACACCGGAGAACATTTTAAAAAAAACTTTATTTGAACATTCATCGAAACACATCTGAGATTAATTGCAGTAAATATAAGTTATGAAAAGAAAAAACACAACAGCAACTAGGACCCAGTTTTGCTTGAAAATAAACGCCAAAAAAAGTGAAATGTGTTCGATTTGATTTAGTATCGTTTAGTAACATCCACGTTAGCTACACAGCAAAAACATTGCCACATGGCCACGAGAAAGCGTTTTTATAAAAGCACATGCAAAACAAAAAGCATTTTAGCCTATTATGTGAATAACATAAACAGTTGTACATCTAAACGGGGCATATGAGCAATCGCCTTTATTACCTTAACGAAATAATTCACCAAACTAGGGAAGAGCAGACAGGACACTCCTTTGCAGTCGCTTGCGCCCAGTTCAAAAGGCCACGCCCACCGCGGAACGAACTATGAATATTCACAATAACCCCGCCCACTGCAACAGTTTTTCACGGAAACTGAATATTACACAACACCTGTCATGTTTCGGGTATGACGCGCCTCCCCTGCGACGCAACAGCAACACCCTGATTTGGGAACGCGCAGTGCAGACGTCCTGCGTGCATTATGACCATGAACCAAAAGCACTAAACGTAGACAATAAACATATGTTGAGTACTTTTTAGCCTGCTGAACAAAAAGAACAACAACAGAACTCATCAGAGAAATTCTAAAGGACTTGATGGTTATAATGGCAGATGGGAACCAATATTAGTGAAGTGAGTGTGAAATATTAAATCCTAGTGGAATAAATCCCAAAAGACAGCACACACTTTTTTGTAATAATTTTAATGATGAACAGATGACGGTTTATAGCTAATAGTATCTGTAATGGAAATTATCAGAATGTGCGTAGTTTTTTTCATCGGGGCATCCAAGTATGAAAAGCGGTGATGAAAAAATAAAAATGAATCAAATATCGGAAATGCAAAACAAATGCAAAGTAAAGACATAGTTAGCTTATCTATTTGTATTCTTTTAAAATTAAACGCACGAATAAAAATACAGTCTGGCAGATAAATTAAAGAGGTGGGCAATTTAATTAAATTAACATGCATTAGCCATTCCATTAATAACACACATTTATATATCACTGTGTAACGTTTTATTATCTTTATTGTCAATATTAAGTTATATATACATAGGCGTAATTTCGGGTGGATGGGTGGGTCATGTCCCCACCACTTTTTGCCAAAGTCAATTTTGTCCCCACCACTTATTGTAAGAAATAAAAAATACGGAGTGTCTATTTACCGTGCAAGTAGCCCGCTTTGTAAGCAGAGGCTATTTATACTAACTCCGCCCATCAGTTTCAGATTGGAATAGACAAAATGTAAGAAAGGCACAAGAAAAATAACTGCTTCGGTGGCGTAGAGCGTAAAGCATGTGTTATCTACTTCATGTCGTCGTAGGTTCGGGATTGCTATTTGCTGAGCTTTTTCCCTATCACTTATCAGATTGTAAAGGTATTTATTTTAATAAAATGATGAAAATATTTGAAATTGGCTGTTCAAGTCATACATGTACCAAACATTTTGCGCTTAATTGCACTTTGGTGCTATATATTCGGCCTTGTTGTTCTCGACATGCGGTTGCTATCGTCTATTGCAAGATTAATTACATTTTAATATTTGATAGAAAACTGGAAAAAGTCACAACTTTGTAGTTCCATGAGTTCAAAACAAAATTTAGAAAGTTTGTTGTATATTTGTAGCCTATCAGGCAATGCTCGTATAGTAATTAGTGAAAATACGATTTTTTTAAAGATATTATTTTCAACTGTTTCCCCTAGCTGTGTACTTGAATGTTTGTCCTTATTAGCAGGGGGTTCCCAAACTCTCAATCCTTGACCCACCGACAGGTAATCTGTGTCAAACACCAATTTTTTAACATGGGGAAAACACACATTAGTTTCAGTAGTTTTTGTTTCATCACGAATTAATACGTTTAATTACGTACAGCAACAGCCATCCTTACATATAATAAAGCACAACATGCTTTAAATGATCTATTGATGAAAACATGATATAGTTTAAAAACAAATGGAAGCAGATCTGATATGTGATGTGGAAAATTAGAATAGTGAGATCAGCGGATTCGAACCTCCTTCACAGCTGTGTCAATATTATTTGTCATGCGTCTTTCACACTAACGTTACACCACTGAAGCCGTCAATAAAGCGGCGCAGTTTTTATACTGTTTTCTGGAGGAGTCACCTACATGTTTCGCGCTTGTGACGTCCATGAATATTCCCAACGAGTTCTTACAGAAACAATTTATTAAAGTATTGTTTGTGTCGTCTTTGTCCCCACCACTTTTCAAAACAAAGTTACGCCACTGTATATATAGTTTTATTGGTAAACACAATCAATATCGGACACGTTTGCAAAAGCTACTTATTTTTGCGTGTGAAAAGGGAATGTTAAGGATCTTAATTGTCGTCGCGGACTATGGCGCCATCTAGTGGAATTACAACATCGCAAAATTTGGTAGGCCTTTTTACGCAGCCAAACTCAAATGCTTCTGTTCCTTTCCAATAAATAACAAATAAATTTAAACCCAAGACAACATGCCCCCTCCCCATACCACCCGCTCTCTCTCTAAATAATCTCCAAGTAAAACATCCCGTCGCATTCCTGAACTCCCCTCGCGCGCGCCCTGACGCCCTGCAGCAGCTGCATCTGTTCAAACGTACATTTATCACTGACACTAGACATAAACGGGCGGTTTGCCGAACAGGGATTAGACTAGTCCTAGACTAAAATATATGTAAGAGCTGTCCAAACTGAAAACAGCTTGCACTGACATATCTTAAAATACATCAGTACCTTTGTGCGGTCTCAAAATGCACACAAGTAATGCTTTTTTGTAAGGCAAGTTTGTTAAAACTACTTACATTTTCAAATTAAACTAAAGCCTAGTCCTGGTTTAAAATAATCCCAGTCCGGGAAACCGCCCCTACATGTTACTTTTGAAAAAAACTATAATCTAAACAAAATTGAACACAATAAGACAAATCTCAAATGTTTGTAGTTGTTATGGGAATCGTTTTTGAAATGCGTTAGTCTGGTTTATAGTCACTGCGCTGTTTTATTATTTTATAACAGTTTAAAGTGCACTTCGCTGAAGTGAATCATCTCTCTCTCTCTCTCTCTCTCTCTCTCTCTCTCTCTCTCTCTCTCTCTCTCTCTCTCTCTCTCTCTCTCTCTCTCTCTCTCTCTCTCTCTCTCTCTCTCTCTCTCTCTCTCTCTCTCTCTCTCTCTCTCTCTCTCTCTCTCTCTCTCTGTTCAGCTCATTCTTCAGCAGTCAGTGTTGCTCTCATTCAAATGGGAACCGAGGATAAAATAGTGAGCTGGATCTGTCGCTTAACAGTCATTACGGCTTTTTTCTTGGTTGGGATTGTTATAGGTGAGTTTAATGTTATTAATATTATGCATGTTTACATAATGTCCGATTGTGCATTTTTGTTAACAACTGTCATGGTTTCTGTCTCACCTGGTCTTGGATTTCCTGGTCCTGAGGCAGAGCCATGACAAAGTCTTTGGTTATGTGTGGAGAGAAACGTATTATTGTCCTTTTGACAATAATATGCGTTCTCTCCAGTGTCTCGTCATTGGCCCCGCCCCTCTCGTTTCCTGTATTGTTTCCCGGCCATGTTGATTACCCTCACCTGCCCTGTGTCGTTATTCTTCGTTTGTCTTCCCTATTTAATTCCCTCATGTTTCATTGTCCTGTGCTCAGTCATTGTATGTGTTTGCTTTATGCTCATGGCCAGTATCTTTGTGTGGTTACCGGTCTACCTAGTTCCTGTTGGTCGAAGCTCCTGTCAAGTCTTAGTAAGTGTTTTAGTTTAGTTTATGTCAAGTGTTGTTTAGTTTAGTTCAGTTTAGTGTAAGTTAGTCTCGTCTTGGTTACTATCCTGTATGTGCAGTTATACCCCATCGTGGGTCTTTGTTTTGTGTTTCTTGTATTTAAATAAACCCTTTTCGTTAACCCCTTAATCCCCACTGCCTGCATTTGGTTTCTTTCCACCACGCCGAGTCGTGACAACAACATTCTGGCACAAAGTTGCCAAGCCATGATAACTTTACAATCAACATTCAACACTGAGCATTGCTCATTGGCAGTGTTCACTTGTTTTTAGTTTGTGTGTGTGTGAAGATTTAACTTATTTATTTTATATGTCCTCACAAATATTGTGAAACATTAAGTGACCCTCATTGGTGCAAAATCATGAATCATGTCGTAAGGTAAGTAATCTGTCATTTCAGAGCCACGTCGCCACCTGTAAAATTGCGTGTTTCCATTTTAAGAATATATCTAAACTACGTCATATGCTGTCAGTGTCAGATGTAGAGAAGTTAATTCATGCTTTCATGACATCAAGACTAGATTACTCTAATGCACTGTTAGGTGGTTGCCCTAAAGGCTTATTACAAAAACTCCAACTGGTCCAAAACGCGGCAGCTCGAGTTCTTACAGGTACAAAAAAGTATGAACATATTAGCCCGGTTCTGTCAATCTTGCACTGGTTACCTATTAAGTATGGCTTAACTTTAAAATCTTGCTTATTACCTATAAAGCCCTACATGGTTTAGCTCCTCAATACTTAAGTGAACTCCTCTTGTATTACAGTCCTTCACGTGCATTACGCTCTCAGGTGTCCTGTCAGTTGGTAATACCTAGAATTTCAAAATCAAGTGCAGGTGGTAGATCCTTTTCCTATCTAGCGACTAAACTTTGGAATAGTCTTCCCTGCACTGTCCGGGAGGCAGACACACTCAGTCAGTTTCATGGCCAGACCTGATGGTAGACCGGAGAATGGGAAGCGGCGACCTGACAAGAGCTGAGATAATAGAGCTGGATAAAGGACGCGGTCACTTGACACGTCTTCACCACAAAATTTCAAATGCTATTAGATTATTAATGATAATCTTAAAACTATAATTTACCTTATTAGTACATTTATTTATTTTTATTTAGCCTTGTGCAAGCTCTGTCGAGCTTGTGCAGAGGCAGCAGCTTTTGCCAGAGGGGAACTGGAATCCCCTGGTTGGGCCTGGGTTCTTCTGAGGTTTTTTTTCTCCATTGGAGTTTTGGGTTCCTCGCCACCCCATTTGACTGGCCGGGGGGCTGCTTTAGAATTTAGAATTAGAATTTTAAAGTTTTACTTAATTAATATTGCATATATGAATTTATAGTCTGTGCTTCTCTCTCCTTTATCTTAAATGTGTGCTCTCACTGTACGCGTGTGTGCGTGTGTGTGTGTGTGTGTGTGTGTGTGTGTGTGTGCGTGCGTGCGTGCGTGCGTGCACGCGTCTGTGTGTCTATGTGTGTTAGTACGTGTGCATATTGTGTGTGTGGAGTGTTTTGTATGTGGGGATGTCTGTCTTCTGTGTTTTCACCTTTTTCTTGTCTTTACAGGTACAACTTTAATTGTTTTTCTTATAGTCAATATGTCTCATGTACAGCTGCTTTGTAACAATGAAAATTGTAAAAAGCGCTATATAAATAAAGTTGAGTTGAGTTTACATGCGATAATAACGTCCAACCTGTCTGTTGCGCAGAAGGTTCTACAGACTAGAAAACGTTAAGGAAGAAATTGTTATTTTAGGAAGCATTGACTCTTTGTTCTTTGTCATCAATGCTAATGAACCCTTCGTAGAACTTTTATTTTTCTGAGTCTACTGCTCTGGTTTACTCTTGAAACCTTCTGTACAGCAAATATTGTTGCTCTTGCTTTGTCAGATACTTTGAAGATTGTTTGTATTGTTCCTGTGGTGACACATTCATGGTCCAATGATCCCTCCTGAATGTCCACTAAGACCCCACCTACCTCAACTCAATGGATCTTTAGATTTGATAGTTTAATGCATTTATTTTTGTAATTATTGCATGTATAGGAAACTTCATGAATACAGATGAATATAAGTGAAAAGTTGTTTTATTAAATAAAATACAATGCAAAGTAATGGAGCAGAAAGGCAGAAAACATTTGGTTGGGCAGGAATATGCGCACACCTGGAATGCTGTTTTTTGGTTGTTTGGCGTGACAGGTGTCTGTTTCTCATAACTGTACTTCACAGGTTGGTTTGTTCGAACTACTCATGTCAATCATGGACAAACATCTAAAAGTTTCCTGCGTGACTTGCTGGATGAAATGCAGGCAGAGAATATTAAACAACATCTCAGGTGAAAATACTGCCCACTTGTCCGGAGGTTCCTTCAATGCAGTTTACTTAGAGTTTTATGTTTAAAGGTCTAGATCTGTTCTAGATTCGCCTGGTAAGCAGCAGTACACTTTTCACCCAAACAGAAAGTTCACGCGACTGCCCCATCTGGCGGGGTCGCAGCAGAATCTCATCCTGGCCGAGCAGATCCGAGATGAGTGGATGAAGTTCGGGCTGGACTTAGTGCAGCTTGTACCGTATGATGTTCTGCTGTCGTACCCCAATAAAACAAACCCCAATTACATCTCCATAGTGGACCATGTGGGCAATGAGGTATGAACGGCCAATCACAACCGTAAAAAACATAAATAAGACATTAATATGGTTTCATTCATTCATTAGAACGTTCAAATAAGCACTGCAATATTTAATCAGTAAGGTTTTGTCTCTCTTTCAGATCTTCAACACCTCTCTAGCTGAACCTGTTCCTGAAGGTTATGAACACGTGAAAGATATCGTCCCTCCGTACAACGCTTTCTCTGCCAAAGGACAACCAGAGGTGATGCGTTTATAGACAACATACTGATATCTGCTAATGTAGAGTCAACATGAATCATAATTGATCCTGTTTCGTTCATTAAAGGGATAGTTCGCCCCAAAATAAAAATTTGGTCATAATTTATTCACCAAAACCTGTATGCGACTCTTTCTACAGTGGAACACAAATGAAGATATTTTGAGAAATGTTTCAGTGGCTTTGCGTTCATACAATGGAAGTCAAATCCTTTACTGTCATATTATGTGTTAATAATATTTTACACAAACATGAAGATATACAAAGCTCTTGTAGTAATGTGATGTTTTCTGAACTGTAGGGTGATCTGGTGTATGTGAATTATGGACGGACGGAGGATTTCTTTAAACTGGACAGAGATCTGGGGATTAACTGTACTGGAAAAATCGTCATCGCTCGATACGGCAAAATCTTCCGTGGAAACAAGGTGATGAGATTTGTGCTTATATGATGGGTTGTATGATGTATGTTTGATGGAAGGTGTTAAAGGGACGGTTCACCAAACATGAAAGGTTGGTGAAAATTTTTTAACATGTGGACTATTCAAACATGTCGTCGTAGGTGAAGAATGCGATGTTAGCGGGAGCGAAAGGCATCATTCTGTACTCGGACCCTAAGGATTATTGTGCCGAGGGTGTAGAGCCGTACCCGAAAGGCTGGAATCTACCAGGAGGGGGTGCTCAGAGAGGAAACGTACTTAACCTGAATGGAGCGGGAGACCCTCTCACACCCGGATACCCCGCTAAAGGTCTCTGCTTGTGCTGAGAGATTTTGTGCTGAGAGTGTTAAATCTTCATAGTCTTCATCATTATGCATCTGTCTTGTAGAATACACCTACAGATATCCGGCAGAGGACGGCGTGGGCTTACCCAAGATTCCAGTCCATCCCATTGGATATCATGATGCCATTCAACTGCTGAAGTGGGTTGACCTCCACCTCTACAAATGTTATACATCCGTTTATTGATGGTTTTTCATAAAGGTCTTTGAAAGAATAATGCAACAATCCGTTCAAGGTTTTGGGGGCACCAATTTTTGTTGCACATTGTGCGGCTTGAGATGAGATGTGATGTTACCGTGATGTCACTTCCTGTAGGAATATGGGGGGACCTGATCCTCCTGATAACTGGAAGGGTGCTCTTAACATCTCGTACCGGATTGGACCAGGATTCACGGCTGGCATTGAACAGAAGTATGAGAAACACTTCATTTTTACCTTAAATACAGTTTGAAAGTGCATTTGAGTTTATTAGTAATGTGAAGAATTTTACTAAATTTAATATTCAGGATTCACCTAATATGGGTGGGACTTTCTCATATTGATAACATTGTGAGATGTGGCGTTTCAAAGACTGAGACACGTTAAATTATGTAGAGACCCGGGACATTTATTAAAAAAGTTAATAAGGTCGATTTTTCATGTTTAAAGACACTCAGACAGTTCAGCATTTAAACTTAAACATTGAACCCAATTCACACCTGACCCTTAACGAGTGTCACGCGCACATGCATGTGTGTGTGTGTGTACAACCCATGATCCTTGTAATGAAGGGTTACATTAACTTCATACATCTATAATCAGCTCACACACACATTTTGTCACTCCAGGTAAACATTAACTCATTTTTTTTCATGATGTCAGCAGTAAAGAGCTGTTTGTTCACTAAACATTCTCATTGAGGTTACACAATCTCTTCCCGCAACACACAAACACACACACACACTTCTTTGGCTGTGTTGTTTTCTCTAATTCTGGAGGTCAGCCAGTGCACACAATGACCCTGTGTTTTCACACACACACGTTTACTTATCTCTCTAAATGAGGACATTCCATGGACTTCTATTGTCTACGCACACTCTAAAAAATGGCTGGGTTAAAATAACCCAATTTGGGTTATTTTGGTAACCCAACGCTGGGTCAAATATGGACAAACCCAGCATTGGGTTATTTTAACCCAGCCGGTTGGGTTAAATCTTTGACCCAACATGCTGGGTTGTTTTATTTAACTCAACTATTGCTTAAAAATTACATTGCTGGTTTAAAACAAACCTGAAATATTTGAAAATAATAATAATAAAATCACAGAGAATTACTAGAGTCAACAGTAAGAATCAAAAGTTGAAGTTTTATTAAGGATCGAAATGCAAGACAAAAGGAATTCATAAAAAGCATGCAATATGTTAATGCTCAATGAACAATAAAACCGAATAACATAAAAAAACAACATCAATAAATAAATTACATAAGTTTAGATTTTAACATAAACATTTTTATTTATACATTGCGTTATGGATGTGACATAAAAACACTCAGAGAATGTATTTGTTACCAATATACTGAACCATTTGTTTATATTTTACTAAACCCTTGTTGGTAGAACTGCACTTATATGATAAAATATCAGTCTATGCACAAGTTTTCTATTTAAAAATGGGAAATAAACACGCGTTACGATGTGAAAAAAGGACACCGTTTTCGGGAGGCGACAAACTTTGTAGGATTTCTGTGAATTAAAATGTACAAACAATACCTTAACTTGAAGAGAGACCTCACATGGGTATTTGAACCACCAAATGTTGATATCGGTGCAGCTAGTACAGTAAAAACCTTTGGTAAAAACGTTATTTTCTCATGGTATTGATTGACATTTGCAAGGAATGTAGTAGTTCGAGAACTTTCCTCGTCATATGAACTCACAAAACAGTTTAAAGAGCGTTAGTTGTTTTGGTTCCAGTACTGCTTGACCTGACATATCCATGGAGCAGTCTTACTGAAGAGGATCTATCTTTTCCTGGGAGTTAGTAGACAACAGTGTGGTGTGCACTTCGGGAAGTGGATGTCCAGCAGGAGGGTTTCTTTATCAATTTGTTCATCTATAAAGAGAGTAAGAGAGAAGAAAAGAAACAAGAAGAGAAGAATGTAAGAAAACTGGCCTACCCAGAGCACAATGGGTTATAATGAACATATAAAGAAACACATTTGCATTTTACCAAAATAAAGTTTACCTTTAAGCTTGGTATCAGGACATCGAAGTTCCATTCCTCTTTCTCCTGAACAGAATTATCCATTATTATTAGCTGTTATTCTGCACCCTGTCAGTGGGGAAAAAAGAAAAGTGCCAGAGGCTGTGAGCTCTAGGGCTGTCACGATTATTAAATAATCGTCTCATCGCGATTGTTTGACCTCATCGCGATGGTTTCAGATCATCGCAATTATTGCACATCTCTATAGAAGACACTAGGGGGAGCTGCAGTGCATCTGCATATTGCACGTTTTAGTGTATATATTGTAACTAAAGCATGGTAATACTTGTAAAATGTACCACCACAACACAATCACTTAAAAAAAAAAAACTAAAGCATATACCATACAAATTACCTGCAGTACAATTTAATATTATTTAAGCAAATATCAGTGTGAAAACCAATCTACCAAAATTTCATTAACATACAAGTAAAATTTTATTGTAGTCTTGCAAGTGAGAAAAAAACAGACTAGAAGCTTTTCTATGACTGAAGTGAACAAACGTTTAAAAAAGTTTACAAACAGTAAACAGTGAACCACACGCCCATCAACAAGTTTTCTTCTGTTCTTCAAATGTATATTTCTGCAAGCCCACGTCACGTGTCTGACAGGTAACGCGCATGTTGCTGTGTCTGACGAACAGGTCGCGCGGGTGCGCGCATATGGCGGGCATTTATCATTGCTGGCAAACAATATGACACATTTGCAGTTTTGATTGTATAGATATAGATTAATATCCACTTCATCCAACGCTCTTTGTGTTCTGCGTGATCTTAAATTACGCGCTAAGAGGAGTGAGTAATCCTGCTTCAGATGATTCAGATCGTGCTGCGAACTGAACAAATCATTTGAACAGATTCATTAGCCTATACAAATAGATTTGCCCATTGTTCAATTAATGCTTTCAAAAGAATCGACTCAAAAGAATCGATCACTCGGGAATGCCCGTAAAAAGAGACGACAACCTTGAAATAAACAACACGTTTTAAAAAGCATATTTTAAAATGAAGGAACGAAGGAACGTCACGCAATGTAAGTTATGTAACGAAGTAAAAGTACAGATTTTCTATTAGAAATTTACTCAAGTAAGAGTAAAAGTACACACTTTTAATTTTACTTAAAAAGTACATATTTTCCAAAATGTTACTCAAGTAAATGTAACGAAGTAAATGTAGCGCGTTACTACCCACCTCTGCTCACACTCTTAAAAATAAAGGTGCTTCACGATACCATAGAAGAACCTTTTTTGTCTAAATGGTTCCATAAAGAACCTTTAACATCCTCAACGGTTCTTTGTGGCGAAAAACGTTCTTCAGATCATAAAAAGGTAAGAAAGAGAAGGTTTCTTTAAAGAAACTTTGAATGAATGATTCCTTGTGGAACCATAAATGGTTCTATGGCATCGCTGTGAACAACCTTTATTTTTAAGAGTGTACTGTTTACAGTGTACACTACAGCAGGCTAGGCTACTATAAACAGTAAAATGAAAAGTTGTCACCGTTCACTGATTTATTGCTTTTTTATTTCATTTTAGTAAAGTGCGTATGAACGTCCACACCAACAATCAGGTGACCCGCATCTACAATGTGATTGGCTGGTTGAGAGGAGCTGTGGAGCCAGGTGAACTCACTGATGTTATGTGGTGTGATGTCTAATTCTTAGTTCTTGTTCTAGTTCTTATTTCATACCATAGATCACTATTACTGTTTCTCTAGTTTAGGGTCAGTGATTTAAACAAACCTGTAGCTCTAGAGAGCAGAATATCCTAGAAACTTAAACCACCAAGAATACCATAAGAACCCCTAACAATCACCTGATCACTAGGAATATGGTGGCAAGTTTAGTGTGTGCGTGTGCGGGTGTGTGTGTGTGTATGTGTGTGTGTGTGTGTGTGTGTGTATGTGTTCATGTTTGTATATCCCGGTGGGGACCTAAACCTGAATGCACACCAACACATGGGGACTCGTGTCACCGTGGGGACCAAAATTGAGGTCCCCATCAGGGGCGGAGCCAGGGGGTGGCCAATGGTGGCCAAGGCCACCATAAATTAATCTTTGGCCACCCCCCCGGCTCCCCTACCGCTTTGCCGGCAACTTTTTTGCGGAACCATTTCAGTTGTTCCCATATGGACGCATTTCAACAGCGCACCTCAAACACATATTTCTCCACCCAAACTGAAGGTGGCGGTAATACACTCAACTTGAATTTCAACCACCAACACAATTACAGAAGAAGAAGAACTAGTGTTGTTGTTGTTCGCGTGTGCTCCAACGGACTTTGCGCGTGCAGTCAGAGGACTGTCTGTTTACCGCCACGAGAGAAGAGGTCACAGGTAAGTTAACAAGAAGAATTAAGTTTATTCACTATGTTTGAAATGTTTCTTGTCTTAATGAATGTATATTATGGCTGGCGTGCTGAAGTTGAAACAGACATGGTAAAGTTTGTTAAGTTAATTTAGGCTGTTAACTTAGCAGTAAGAAAGTCGCAAGCTATAAACAGTTTCACTGTGTCAGTGTCATTTAAAAGAGCGTTGTAGAAGGCCATTAAAAGTAGTCAACTTTCAGTGCTGATTTAGCTTAATGGTGGTGGTCTGTCTGTGTCATACCCTTGAAAGGGAATTTAAATGTTTTGTTGGCAGCCAAATGATAATATGCAAAGTATTGCAAAGGAATATTTTTGAAATGCTTGCCCATAATGTTAAGGTTACTATATTTTGGTTTTTCTGTGATATTGTAATGTTTGTTTGATAAAAGTGCTTTCTGGTATATTCTTATGTTGTGTAAATTGTCATTATGGTGTGAGCTTTATCACCAATTAAAAAGACACCACCTTCTGCAATGCCGCACTGTTTCAGATCTTTTTTTTAAATCAGTTTAGTAATACATTAAAAAGCTTGTGTGGATCTTCATGATGTAATTCTACATGGCAATCACTGCCTGTTTAAGTAAATGAGTGAGTGACTAAGAAACACTACTAGATCCACAGTGACTTGCCACATAGGAAAAAAAAGATGATATCAGTTTCTGTGCTACCCCTGTGTGAGCTATGGTCTCAGTCTGGCCACCCCTATGAAAATTGTCTGGCTCCGCCACTGGTCCCCATGGGCAAAAAAGCTAATAAATTGTACAGAACAATATTTTTTAAAAATCTAAAAATGCAAAAAGTTTTCTATGATCTTAGGTTTAGGGGTAGGGTTAGGGATAGGGGATAGAATATACAGTTTGTACAGTATAAAATACATTACGCCTATGGACTGTCCCGACGGAGATAGTAAACCAGACATGTGTGTGCGTGCGTGCGTGCGTGTGTGTGTGTGTGGGAAGGGTAAACCCTACGGTATGGGGACAAAATGTCCCCACAAAGATGGCAATATCCAAAACCCTTGTCCTTGTGGGGACATTTTTTTGTCCCCATGAGGAAACAAGCTTATAAATCATACAGAATTAACTTTTTTGAAAATCTAAAAGAGCAGGAAGTTTTTTGTGATTGTTAGGTTTAGGGGGTGGGTTAGGGGTAGGGAATATGATATACAGGTTGTACAGTATAAAAACCATTGCATCTATATAATGTCCCCATAAAACATGGAAACCAACATGTGTGTGTGTGTGTGTGTGTGCGATCAGACAGGTACATCATTCTGGGCGGTCATCGGGATGCATGGGTGTTTGGAGGGATTGATCCTGTATCAGGAGCTGCTGTGGTTCATGAGACTGTGAGAGCAGCTGGAAAACTCATGAGCAGAGGTGTGTCCACACACACACACACACACACACACACTGTCATGACCTTCTCTTACAGTATTTCACCCTCATTCTCTATTTAAATCATGTTTTATCTGTGTGTGTGTGTGTGTGTAATTGAGGTTGGAGACCGAGAAGAACGGTGATCTTTGCCAGCTGGGACGCGGAAGAGTTTGGTCTGCTGGGATCAACAGAGTGGGCAGAAGTAAGAGTGAATGAATGAATCAGTGAATTATACATGTGAAAGTAATGAATGAATGAAGTACTGAATGACTTAAAATGAATGAATTTGTTTGTTGTAGGATAATGCCAGAATACTGCAGGAGCGAGCAGTCGCTTACATCAATGCTGACTCTGCCATTGAGGGTTAGACACACGCACACACATGTTGAGTTTTCATGTTCATGTTGAAGTCGCATCTGATGTGTGTATGTATATGCAGGTATGTACACACTGAGGGTTGACTGCACCCCCTCTCTACACAATATTGTGTATGACATCACCAAGAAGGTCAGAACTAAAAATGTGTATATTTGTCTGCCTGCCTAAAACAGATAACTGTAAACAAGTGATTTGCTTATTTAAGAAACCCTCTGAATCATTTTTCTAACAACACTTAAGTGTTAAACTTGTGTTTTTGAAGGTAACGAGTCCAGAGGTCGGAGAGGAGAAAATGAGTCTATATGAGAGCTGGCACAAGAGAGACAACTGGACCGAACAAAATCTACCTCGGTTAGTTTCAGGACAGTGTGATGGAAGATGGAAGTTCAACTTCGAAAAGAAAATTCTGTCATTATTTACACGCTTTCTTGTCATTTCAAACCTGTATGACCTTCTTTCTTCTGCAGAACACAAAAAAAGATACACTGCAAAAAATAACTTTCTTACTTAGTCTTTTTTTCTTGTTTTCCAGTAAAAATGTCTACAAATTCTTGAATCAAGATGCATTTTCTTGATGAGCAAAATGACCTAAGAAAATAAGTCTCGTTTTTAGTAAAAAAAATGAAATGTCAGTGAATTTGTGCTTAAAACAAGCAAAAAAATCTGCCAATGGGGTAAGAAAAATAATCTTGAATTAAGGTTTACCTTTTTCTTAGTCACTCAATTCAAGATTATTTTTCTTACCCCATTGGCAGGTTTTTTTGCTTGTTTTAAGCACAAATTCACTGATATTTCATATTTTTTTACTAAAAACAAGACTTATTTTCTTAGAAAATGCTTCTTGATTCAAGAATGTTTAGACAATTTTACCGGAAAATAAGAAAAAAAGACTTGGAAAGAAAGTCATTTTTTGCAGTGTATTTTGAAAATGTTTGTAACAGAAAACTGTTGGTCTCCATTAACTTGCATTGGTTTTGTGTCCATACAATAGAAGTCAATGGGGACCATCAGTTTTTGGTTACTGACATTTTTCAAAATATCTTCTTTTGTGTTTTGCAGACAAAAGAAAGGTGAACTATTCCTTTAATATTATTTATAAGACCTGGTTGATTTGAGTTCTTTAAGATGTCTGACGTTTCTGATCAAGCCTTTCTGTACATGTGTGTAGGATCAGTAAACTGGGTTCTGGAAGTGATTTTGAAGCATATTTCATCAGATTAGGTATTGCGTCTGGAAGGGCAAGATACACCAAAAACAGCGTGAGTGACTTTATATGTGTGAAATCTTCATTTAATTTTGTAGCACCAAAACTATAATATAACAAAAAAATAATTCAGATGCTATCCTCTCTCTCATCCTTAGCAGTAAATATACTACTGTAAAAACGTTAAAAATTCATTATATAAGCACAAAGATTTCTAAACGATTCATTTATAGAGTATACTCGTGTTTTGTTCCCTCAGAAGACAGAGCGCTACAGCAGTTATCCCGTCTACCACAGTGTCTATGAGACCTATGAGATAGTGGAGCGTTTCTATGACCCGGGTTTCCGCAGGCTGGAGGCTGTGGCCCGTGTCAGGGGTGGACTCATCTTCAGTTTGGCTGACTCTGTGATTCTTCCTCTAAACTGCGAGGAATACGCCTCATCTCTTAACAGATACGCCAACAGCATATACCAGCTGGCACACAAACATCCTGATGCCATGAAACAGTACCACATGTCATTCGGTGAGACGTTATTAATGAACATACTCAGTGTGTAGAAGCAGTATTGAGACGCAGCCTGTCAGTTTGTATTGGGATGCAAAGCTTTGATTCTTTGTCATCAACTTCTTTCTTCTGGTGTTTCTAGACTCTCTCTTCTCTGCGGTTGGGAACTTCACAGACGCGGCACGAGATATTCACCAGCGGTTAACTCATCTGGACACTTCTGAGTATGAGCGACAACACGTCAACACAGACAAGTTTTAGTGATTTTTATGAAACATTTAAAGGGATACTTCACCCAAAAATGAAAATTCTGTCATCATTTACTCACCCTCAGGTTGTTTCAACCCTGTAGAAATTTGTTTGTTCTGCTAAACGCAAAGGAAGATATTTGAAAGAATGTCAGTAACCAAACAGCTCTCATCCCCCATTGACTACTATAGTATTTATTTTCCCTACTATGGAAGTAAATAGGGGATGAGATCTGTTTGCTTACTGACATTCTTCCAAATATCTTTCTCTGTGTTCATCAGAACAAATAAATGTATACAGATTTGGAACAACCCGAGGGTGAGTAAATAATGACAAAATTTGGGTGAACTATCCCTTTAACTAACTAGATGCTGACGGCACATCCACCTGTCACATCATATACCTCAACAAGAACAAGAAAACTTGTTCTTACACCTGTTTTGTCTCTCTATCTCTCAGTGCTCTGGCTGTGCGGATGATAAATGATCAGCTCATGTATTTAGAGAGAGCTTTCATTGACCCGCTGGGTCTACCTGGAAGGCCATTCTACAGGTAAAACACAGATCAGCATCGAATACCAATGTTGACAGACTCACACGCTTCATATTCTTCTTTTAGTAGTATTGGGAAGGAGATCTCTGGTCATACCCATAATGAATTGTCAAACAACGAGCAAATCTCGCCTTTTATTAAAATGAGACATGCTCGAGGTCGGTGGTAGATTTATCAGTGTCTAGAGAATACACATACATACATGTAGATGCCACATTCAACCGTTCCAGACACGTCTACAATCTTGTAACGGTCAACATTTCAGTTGCTATCGTTACTTACAGTAAAAATTAAGGGATTTTCCAAGATGCAACCTCTTTCATCGTGCAACCTCATGATGAAAACTGCGTGTTTGGTTTGGTTTTTTGTGTGTATTAACTCACTATTACAGGATTTTGAATTATGATCACTCGTAATGTTAGTAAACGCCTTCCTCTTGTATTATCAGTTAGCAACTGCAATGTTTGGGTCTACACAACAACACGCAACATTTGAGATTCATACATGAATGTAACTAAAGTTGCAGACATGCGGTCAACTTGCTGTGTTGACAGACCAACTTTGACCGTTCCCATATGACAGACAACTTGCATATAACAATCGATAACGAGGCATCTATGAATATATACGTCTATGGTCTAAAGATTTTTTTTATACATGTACAAGGTCTAAAACTACAGATATTTGTTTCTCGTCTGTTGTAGGCATATCATTTTTGCTCCCAGCAGTCACAATAAATATGCGGGCGAGTCTTTTCCCGGGATCTACGATGCTCTATTTGACATTGAGAATGCAGCGGAGCCGCACAAGTCCTGGGAAGAGGTCAAACGACAGATCAGCATCGCTGCCTTCACCGTCAACGCAGCGGCCGTCACCCTGATGCCTGTCATCTGACCTTCAGCTCCTCAAAATAAATTTCTAGGAAAAAATACACATCGTGCAACATTTTACATCTGAGTAGTTGCGCATTCTGCACATTTTATAACTGACTAGACAAGAGTGATACATGCGATTGTGTTGATCCGATTCACATGATTTGTAAATGAGCTGCACTGTTTTGAACCTTTAAAAATATGACTACATAATTTGAGCATTTACTTAACGTAGCAAATAAACTGACCTGAAGTTAGACTGAATAACAGACAGAAACGCATGTGAGAGTATCAGTGCAATAATTTAATGTTTCAAGTAACATGCGATATGGCCCATGAGACAAGCACATTGATACTAAAGTGATCTATGACCGACAGCGGATTGATTTCCATTGGCCCCACGAGACAGACATTGTCTCTCGGACATCTCTTGCTCGGTTTATACTGCTGTTGAGTACATTCACAAAACAAAAGTTTCCAGTCAGACTGGAGGGGAATTTAAGACAGACTTGGCCAAAAGTATTGGCAGTGACGTAAATGTTGTTTTGCAAAGTTTGCTGCTTGTAGATTATTTTTCCACATGTTTCTATGGAATGCTGGATATCTTAAATTAGCATATCTTACGTTTTAAAGACGTTTATTGGCTTATTTACAGTGTTGGGCCTTGTTTTTCATAACCTCTGGAAGATATAAGCTTCTGGGCCAAATCCTGACTGATGGTGAACCTTTCTTGCCTTGTTAGTGCTCTGAGATGATCACAATTTTTGGGCTTCTGCTTGTCCACTCGCTTTTTGAGTTCTCTATATGGGATTGACATCTGTGGCATTGCTTTTTTGCAATTATTTAAAATGCATTGGATCTCTCTGCATAGTAATCTATAAACAATGTGAATGAACACCACAACAGCTTAAGCAGAAACTTTGCAAAACACAGTATTGGAAGTATGTCACTACCAATACTTCTTGTAATCTGACTGAAGCTGGATTGAAGTTTCTGTTGCTAAACAAAGTGTCTAAATCTAAAATCTACTGTGTAAAGTAATACACACAAAACTCAGTAAGAACAAGCATGGTTTGTGTAAATAATAATGCAGAATTACCGTCATATAATAATAATGACGTTTACGGTTGCGTAGCTCATGAAATCAGCTGTATGACATTAAACCAGCTGTACATCTGGACTCACGTGACATGAAATACATCATCCACCCTTAATAAGTACAGTAAAGCTATAGTAAGGGAATAGTTTACCTAAAAATGTTTTCCTCATTTATTCACCCTCACGTCATGTCAAACCTGTATGACTTTCTTTCTTCTGCAGAACACAAACGAAGATGTTTTGAAGAATGTTGGGAAACAAACAACACTGAACACCACTGACTTCCATTAAAAAACCACTGAGACATTTCTCAAAATATCGACTTTTGAGATCCAGAGAAGAAAGATTTTACTAGATGTCCACACCGCACTGGTGTCACTGCAGTCTGTGCGTATATCTGAGAATCTAAGCATTGAAGATAACGAGCTAATTTGTGCTTGTCTAGTTCTTATGCATTCAGTTTCTCGCCGTCATTTTCTTCTCATTGGCTGCTTCAGGCTTTGGAGGATGCAGGTCGAGCCTCGCCATGACATAAGCTCCGCCTTCTTCATGACGATCTCCACTTTAGCAGCCATCATGTTTACGATGCTTTTTACTGACGTCAATAACCTAAAAACCATTAAAAAAAAGACATCACTCACAGCCACCATACAGTATATGAAAATGTCTATGATATCTTTACAAATTTTGACAATACTCTTTATACATCTTGATACCATTGTTTTTGTTTTAGAATAATTACAAAATGTTTTGCGCCATTAAAATAACAGATTATTTAGAACACTCAAAATGTTATGTGCAAAAACAGAACAACACAGAAAAAAAGATCTGTAATTTTCAACAATTTTCCATATTCACAATATTCTGTAATGTTTTTAAGCACAATAGTCTCAATAATATCCAATGTTCAATATATCGCCCAGTCTGGTGCCAATCAAATCTGCAGGGAGCCACACCCTGAAACTCAACGTATAATTTTTGTTCAAGTTACACATACAGTACACACGCAAACCAAACTCTGACATCACAATAAGAGTAAATTATATCATGGTTGCAGCATATATAATAATGGTGTGATCCTTTACTGCAGCCCTCCTGGGAGATGAGAGTTCAAATCTGATGTTTTCCTCTTACAGCAGCTCCAATACTTCATCCTGTAAAACACACAAACACATGATGTCATGATGATGATATTAGATCAAATACTTTTTCACAGTTCATCATCTCTCTCTCACCCCTCGTGGAAGATGGGCACTCCAGGATGATGACATGTCTCTTCATCCGTCTTTGAGCCGTTAGGTCTGATAATCAACACCATCATATCAGTATGCATGTACCGTTTATTTTGAAAACCTCTCGAGATTTTGTTCAGAGTTGCAGATTAGGGTTTATTGGGGAAAATCTGTATTTGTTTAGAAAGCACAGAACTATTCTTTTACTTTATTTAGATATACTGTATATCTCAGTGAATCTTGAATAAAAAGCAATGCATGCATTTCTGACTCTGTTTTTAAAGATTCACGTCTGGACGACTCAACGTCACTGTTTTATGAGAAAAATGTATATCACATGATGTGTGATAACTACGGTGACCGGGAGGGGACATGCTCATTTCACTTAGTTTTGTCGTTGCCACGAGATATTACCTCGTGGGAACGCGATAATATGTTGTGGCCATGAGATATTACCTCGTGGGAACGCGATATTATATTGTGGCCACGAGATCAGCTTGTTGAGGTAAGGACATCCTTATGTTGTGGCCACGCGATGTGAAGTCGTTCCCTCAAGATCCTATGGTGAGGGAACGACATCCTTTCTCGTGGCCACGACTTTGTATGTTGAGGGAACGACATCCTTATCTCATGGCCACGACTTCGTATGTTGATAAATCCTCTGAGGGCTTAGGCTGCATTAATTAGATCAACCGGAACCAAAAACACAACTGATGTACTTGTTGCATCAAAGAGTGCAGAACAGTACTCTACTCTCAGCCAGTCTTGTCTCATTGTTCCAAGGTTACCGCAGTGAGCAGGATGCAGTTCATGGCCTGACCTGATGGTAGAGCGGAGAATGGGAAGTGGCGACCTGACAAGAGCTGAGATGATAGAGCTGGATAAAGAAGGACGCAGTCACCTGACATGTCTTCACCACAAAATTTCAAATGCTATTAGATTATTAATGATAATCTTAAACTATAATTTACCTTATTAGTACATTTATTTATTTTTATTTAGCCTTGTTGTGCAAGCTCTGTGGAGCTTGTGCAGAGGCAGCAGCTTTTGCCAGAGGGGAACTGGAATCCCCTGGTTGGGCCTGGGTTCTCCTGAGTTTTTTTTTCTCGATTAGAGTTTTGGGTTCCTCGCCACCGTTTGCATACTGTTTTTGCACTATTTGCCTGGCCGGGGGGGCTGCTTTAGAATTTTAAAGTTTTACTTAATATTGCATATAGGAATTTATAGTCTGTTATATCTGACCTGTGCTTCTCTCTCCTTTATCTTAAATGTGTGCTCTCACTAAGCGTGTGTGTGTGTGCGTACTTGTCCGTGTACGTACGTGTGTGTGTGTGTGTGTGTGCGTGCGCATCCGTGTGTGTGTGTGTGGGCCTATGTCTATGTGTGTTAGTACGTGTGCATATTGTGTGTGTGGAGTGTTTTATATGTGGGTATGTCTGTCTTCTGTGTTTTCAACTTCTTTGTTTTTGCAGGTACAACTTTAATTATTTTGCTTATAGTCAATATGTCTCATGTACAGCTGCTTTGTAACAATGAAAATTGTAAAAAGCGCTATATAAATAAAGTTGAGTTGAGTATGTTGAGGGAACGACATCCTTATCTTGTGGCCACGACTTGAATGCATTAACAGCCTGCGTGTCTATTAGTGCCTGTAAATAGATAGGAATATAATAATATTTATTTTAATTAAGATATAGGCTGGAATTAATAAATTATTATATTAACATATTGTCTGTTATATTGAATTGCATGTGATGGTGCCTATAAAGTGATTGTAATAATAATAATATACAAATATTAAATAAAAATAAACGATTAGTGAATGGATGGAAAAAAACTGTTTGGTGCAATATATAAAATGTTTTATTCATTGGCAATTTTCATTTGAAAGCTGTCTTGCACCATCGCACGCAATACAATAATAGGCAATTGGTTGTGACACTTGCACTAGAGGGGATACGGTTCGGATCACTTGGCTGTTGTTGTGCACTATTAACTATTATTCCAATAATGACACTTGCTTGTTGGTTCACGCGTTTATTCTGGACAGTCAATGGTTGGTTCATTGTACTTTCCATAGGTGTAATTTGAGGGTGAGACAGGTTTTTGTCGATTGTGTCGCGCGTCTACATTTATAATAAAAAATCTGAGCACACAAAAGACTCGAGTCATACGACATAATACAAACGGCCAGTAAAGAAAAAATGCATAACAATCTTAATTATTTAAAATATAAGTCATACATGTAACAAACAACAGCGCTTAACTGCACTCTATTGATATGAATCATCATTATTGTTCTCATTATGCTGTGGCGATGGTCTATTGCAAGATAAATTAAGTATTTGATGCAAATAATTCGTTATTCATTACATTTATATAGCGCCTTTCTGAGTACTCAAATGGAAAAAGTAATTTCATATGGTATAGTTCAAAACAAAATGTAAAAGTTCGTTATTTGCTCTTTTTTTTACTAAATGTAGCCAACGTTATTTGCCAATATATACAGTACATGACCAAAGTAATAAAAAGTGAAAGTAAGATTTCAGAAGAAATCCGTTTTTTTCAAAGTGTAATGTACCGCAGTCAAGTGCGCAGTTTGGTTTGGGAACCCTAAGAGCTGGAGTCGAAAGTCGCAGCGGAGGAGCTGATGGAGAGCATGTGCTCGCCCACTGTGATAAATAGGCTTTTGCCACCGAGAATATAGGCCTATATATATATATATATATATATATATATATATATATAATCTTGTATGGAGAATGACAGGCTGCGAATCCAATGGAATCTGAAACACAAAAAACAATCCAAAGATGCATACGTAACGCGCACTCCCCGTGTGCGCTAGCGCACGTATCACATACAAAGTCTTTATTTATCATTATTTATTATTATTTATTCTAGGTTTTGCAGTTAAAACATTACGAGAGAGATGATCAGTAAAGAGGACTATTTTATTGTTGATTTGTGTTTAGTTTTCGATAAAATGCGTATTTAAGATGATCCATTCATTTGTGTTTCGCTGCTGCCTTATTGAATCTATTGAATCTATCACACACACACAAACCATAAAGAACAAAAATAATTTAAGTCATTTTTGAACTCAAAAAGTACATCATATTACAGTAAAATGCCCTGCTGTACCTTTTATATTGCAGTTGCAAAAATATTTTTTACTTCCTTAAGACTCCGTTGCGTTCATAATATATTGTATTAAAGCCACAATATGGAATATTTGGACCGCTAGATGGCGCACTTTCGAAACAACAACAAAAGATGAAGCTAAATGACGTTATGCAGGAGAGTGGAATTATGGGACATGTCTTATGTAGATTGCCCATCATGTTCACGGAAGAGGTAATGAATTAATTTTATTTTATGTCATCGTAATGATTTAGCTTGCAAGTAATAGCTTTAAATTTGAACGAACCCACAGCATTTACAGGTAACGTTATTGGCTAGCCTACATATTTTTGTGCGACATACACTGTATTTCATAGGGTAACTGCATTCATAACTATTCAAATAATCTGTGCATGAGTATATCGTGTACATTAAAAAAAAATTGTTTACCTGTCTATTAAAACACATGCGAGAGCGGAGTCTGTGTCGAGTCCAAGTTGGTCGCGAAGCTCTCTCCATTTAGAAAATGCCACGCCGATATTAATCCTTGTTTTATTTCTTTGTTTGTCCATAAGCCTGCTTGCCTCATTTAGCCTACGTTTACGCTTTTTTGGGGTTTCCTTTACTCGCCAAAGAGTAATCGTGATCCATAATAACAGAACAACAGATGTTGCGTCCCAGATGTAGTATAACCACTTCCGCATTTGCGTGTTGCCGTAGTTTCTACAACCGGAAATTTAGGGTAGTGCGGAGCAGCGGATGTTAAGTCACTGATATGCGACAAATACAAGGGAGACAAGGGACGGCCCATTATTTTAAATAGGAATTTATCTGGATTTGCACATTCTTGGGAACATTTGGGATAATGTAAGTACACAACTGCATGAAATATATCCCACTGTGCAAATGATTTTTGGATATTTCATAACAAAATTCTTACATATTGTGGCTTTAAGGCTCTGTAAAAATGCACTGAACAACAATTTTCTTTTATTTTTGTCATTCGACAGTTCATATTTATTTTATATATAAACTGGCTGGGCTTAATCATTATCTTAGGAGAAAAGCGCTGTTCTTATTGCTCTTAGTTGTTCTGCAATTACCAATAAATATATAAAAAATATTTTATTTAACATTTAAAAAGCAACAATATATATGCTTCATAATAATAACCCAACAATAAATCTTATTTGGGCCTATATTTGGCACTAAATATAAGGAAAGTGGCTATTAAACCACCGCAAGAGAATTTCATTCACCATGACAGCCCTAACCGTTCACAAAAAAACTGCACGTAACACAGTACATAAATTTGCAGGAACTTTACAATATGTGTGTGAATGCACACATTTCAGAAAATCACTGGCAGTGTGAACCAAAATCAAATGATCCTGCAACACATTTTGCGTGATAATATGACACCCCGAGACAAATCCTGGGACACATTATGCGTGAATTTTCCAAAATATCTCTGTATGAAATATGCTTATAACTTGAGACTTTGCTTTTCGGACAGATGCGGAGTGATCCAGAAGTGCAGTACTTCTAAAGCAATATGGGCCAGTTTGAACTTAAAGACAGAGAAGGCTGGTATACGCTGATTATGGAATTAAATTCTAGAATAAAGACAGACTGTTTCACATGTTGATTTCATTTCGTTCGCATCAGTAGTTTTAATTCATCATTTGATCCGAGATGAAGCAAATAGGCAAACACTTGTGTCGGAACTTCTCACATTATTAAGGTGATTTAAATTATGCGCGAGCCTTGAAATCATTATAAAATGTAAAAATGAATCATCATTAATAATTACAATAACAATATCAAAAAATATGCTTTTGACATAATCATGCAGCGCAGCCATATCGCAATTAAACCTATTCATTTATCACAGGAAAAAATAAAAACCACCAAAAGGAAACGAATGTGTGTTTTTTTAATTAGTTCAGCGCTATATCTTAATTAAAAATAAATATTATTATAGTCCTATATATTTCTGATAGTTCCAGATGCTAATAGACGCGCACGCATTTAAGTCGTGGCCACAAGATAAGGATGTCGGAACGACTTGACATCGCGTGGCCACAACATAAGGATGTCGTTACCTCAACAAGCTGATCTCGTTGCTTGGTTTTACTACAGTTAAAATTGAAAAACCATGGTTTTACTACAGTTAAAACAAAAAAAAAAACATGGTTACTGTAGTAAAACAATGGTTATCACAAAATAATCATGGTTTTGAAAACCATGTTTTTTGTATAAACCATAGTAAACGATGGTTACTGTAGTAAAACCATGATTTTGCCCTAAGTAATCAATGCACCAAAAAAACATGGTTACTACACTTGTACCACAAAAAACAAACATGGTTAATTTTCGTAAGGGTAATATCGCGTTCCCACGAGGTAATATCTCGTGGCCACGACAAAACTAAATGAAACGAGCATGTCCTCTCCCGGTCACCGTAGATAACAAATAACATTTGATATGTTCGCGTGATGAATGAACTTTATGGCGATATACTCCGGATTGTTGTCTGGATCAAATCTCTGTCCGCAGCCTTTATTATAACACAACTGAGACATCACGCTCGGTTCGCGACACAAGCTGAATACACACGCCCGTAATGCCCGACTTTTTTATTTTATTACACTAAAAACGTTCCGATGCTCGCGCGTGTGTATTGTGTCTCGCGCTGGATCTGTACTTTGCCGGAAACACACGCGAGGCTTTCGGGAAATTTCGCGAACTTTTCTGTCACTCGATCGTCAGTTAGAAATAATCCGCTAGAACGGCGATAAACGTTCAACGCGGTTCAATCGGAGGTTCGTGTAGCTCAAAGACCAATCGCTGTCCACAACGATATCATTTAATCGTTAAAAAAAACGTGTTCTCGTCGCTGTTGAAGATGGACCAATCACTGTCGACTATAGTTACTAAAGGCTAAAATACACTACAAGACTTTTGCTCAGATTTTCAGTCTCGATGACTCGTTGCAGATAGTCTGTGCCAGTCTGCAGATTTGATCGGTTAGTGTGTTTCTATCTGAAACTTTAAAAAAATCTGCAAGTGTATGATGTCTGGTTTAAAAAAAATCTTTTCAGATTTTAAAAGTCTTGTAGTATTCCAGCCATTAAGCGCTTTTCAAAATGGACTAATCACGGTCAGTCTATATTTTATATCTGTATATAAGGTTAAACCGATCATATTTTCAGGTATACCAATATTTACAAGACAAAAATCGAGCTTTATTTAATGCAGCTCATTCAGCAGTCTGGGCCTACGAGACACAGTAGAGAGTTTGCAGCACGTGCGGGGCCCAATGCTGCCGACGTAGCACATGGCAGGGACTCGTGAAACATTGGTAACGATCGTAAACTCCATGCCTAGCCTACATGATAGGGCTGCTCGATTATGACATAAATTATAATCACGGTTGTTTTGGCCAATATTGTGATACCGATTTTTTTTTTACCACGGTTACTCACTAACTTTTAAAACAACAGAAAAACGACAACTTGGCTTTTAAACTGTGAATTCAACTGAAAAACAAATGTAGAGAAATAGCACAGCTGAACCACTTTAAAGGAAAGGGATGCACTGTTGATTTATACCACATGAAAAGCGAGGATCCCCGCTAAATGAAATGCGGCACAATAATCGTTTTACCTCGATTATTTTGTTTTTGTAATTGTCACCATTCTGCCTGTCATGTCTTGTTTTGGCCACTAGGAGCCCCCATTGTGTTCTGTTTTTGATCCCTGTTTAATTTGAGTAGTTGTTTTCACCTGTGCCTTGTTTTCCCGTGTACTTAAACCTTACTTTTTCCCTCAGTTCCTTGCACTTAGTTTGAATGTGTAGTACTCAACCTTGTATGGTCTACCCGTGTGGACTATTGCTTGCTTGCTTCTCGAGATTGGATTACTTTTATGACCTCCATTTTTGGTATGTGCTTGTTCCCCTGCGAACCCTGCTTTTTGAGTTTATTCTATTTTTGATCACGAGGTTTTTTGATTTTGGACTCTGTGGATTTACCTCTCCACCTATTGGATTACTTTCTTTTGTGAAGACACTGCGTTTGCCTTTGGCCTTTTTTTGTTTATTAAACTGGAATACTTAACCTGCTGTGTCTGCCTATATCTTCTGGCTTCTATCTCATCCCATGTGGCTTGATTGGCGTAGTAACTATCTCTTACACCAGAGACCCGAGTTCGAGCCCGGGTTCTGACACTAATTGTTGAAGCCGAAATTGACTATACCAATTAGATTTCGATTAATTGCACAGCCCTAATATTACGTAACAAAAATGTCTATTACAAGCATTTGCGTTGGTAACACTAGTTACTACAGTACATAATAAATACAATACCATAACAATTTAATATATTAATTTAATAATTTAACTTAATTTAATAAATTTAGTTAGTGTAACTATAATAAATCAGATCTGCAGTGTTCAGAATAGTTAAATACCTGTATAACTTTAATGTGTATTTAATTAGTTTCTTGTAGTATGAATCATCAATTATCATTTGGTTTAGTAGCAGCTGAGATCTTCATAACACAGCAATCTTTAAATACATAACCTTCATCTAAGCAAAACCACTGTTTAACTGTGACTTATGTTTGAACGATTGCAGTCTCCTTTAAAAAATACATGTACTCAAATATTTCTGGATCTGTGACCACAGAATTTAATTCTGGAGCATACATTTAAAACAATGACACATAAAATCCCTCTAAACAACCTGAATCTCCTGTGCTTAACTGAAAATAACTTGCCCGAACATTTCTTAAAACATGTCATTGCCAATGTTTTGTCTCAAGATGCACACCAGTAATGTGTTTATCGAAGGCATTTTAGTTAAAGCGATTTAAATATCCTAATTTAATTAAAGCATAGTCCTGGATTAAGATAAATCTTGTCTGAAACGAGAGTTACACATAATGTCTTTTGTGTCTCCAAAAGCAAGGCAATGCCTTTTAAATGAAAACATTACACATATGACAGGAACATGGACACTTGTATGTTGTAACCTCTCCTTTAGTACACAAGTATACAGATGCATCAAGGCAACATTACTAAGTCTTTTTAAACATGTGACACATACAAACAGATGATTAGTGTGTATTGCGGAGTTTTTGATTTACACAATCACTAGTGTGTCCAATACAGAAAGCCGTTATAAAATAGTTGCAAGGACAACGCTCAAAATGTCACCCCTCCCAAAACACATCTCGGTCATCTACAATGTGTAACACTGTGCTTCTTTTCCCTTCTCATCTCTCATCTTTTCCTTCCTCCAGTTCAACCAGACACAATTCCAGATTCCTGCACCTCTCAGGATGAGCATTTTCTTTGATCTTCTTATTGATGTATTTAACCACATCCTCCATCCCTTTGGGTTTGGGATGATAGTGCGGGAGAAGGTATCCACGCAGGTTGTCCTCTGTTCCCGGCGTCACCAGTCCAAGCAAGAACCGCAGGAACAAATCGAACTGTCCCCTCTGAGAAGCCAGCGCTTGGTCGATTGCTGTACGGTACAGATCGATCATCGGCCGATCCTTGCTCAGCATCTTTGTTAACAGGCTTTTGTTTGAGTCCATTACATTTTTCCCTTGTTTCCTAAACGTGACGTACGCGTACATCGCCGCCATATACTCCTGGATGGTGTAGTGCACAAACTTGAAGACCCACGTCTGCTGGTCGTCGCTCGTTCTCCTGACCTCGGTGGTGAGTTCATCCCGAGAGTCCAAATCTTCGAATGTTAGTTCTACAGAGAGCAAATGATTCACGCTGAACTCGTCCCGTTCCTCGAGAATCATGCGATATGCCATCTTTCCCAGCCTCTCCAGAAATAGCTTGTCTTCTTCCCTCCACCTCTGTGCCTCCACATTCAATCCGCGGTACCTCTCGAATGACCTGTTCATCTGGATGATGACGTACTGCGAATAGAATGTTGTGAGGGCAGGCAGACGCCCACCATATTCAGGATCACGGAATCCACGCTCTAAGACGTACGCCACCATCCAACTAAATAGGGGAAGGTGACAGATGATCTGGAGGGTTCTAGAACGCTTCACGTGGTTCCAAACTTTCCTACCGAGCTCCGGGTCTTTGGTTCGCTTGGTGAAGTAGATTTCCTTCTGCGCGTCTGTGAGCCCTCTCAACTCCACGAACCTGCTGATGAACTGTGAGGGGACTTTGTGAGCGGCGCCCCTGTGGCTGGTGATCCAAACTCGGGCGTGAGGAAGCATCGTGCCTTTAATCAGACTGGTCAGCAGAGCGTCCACTGGGGCTTTCGTCGCCACGCTTGTAATAGCGTCGTTGCTTTGGAAGTTAAGTGGGTACTCACAAAGATCTAAAGCGTCGATAATGAACAGAACCAAGCAGTCTTCCTTCTCTATGAATCTGATGCTGTCAGCCTCGGGAAAAAACGTGGCAAGCATCAGTAGGAAGGTCTGATCGCCCTCTTTCCCGAGGTGTAACTCCTTCCCTGCCAGTGGGAACACAAACTGAAAATCCTGATTGCTTTTTCCCTCCTTCCAGTCAATGATGAACTTGTTCACAACCACTGTCAGACCTGAAGCAGGAATTCCTGTCATCATGATTGTACGAACGTCGCTGGGGTCATTGGAGTGGGGTCGGAAGATGTCGCTAGCTCTTATTACGGTCTCCTGGATTGTGCTTGCTGTCCTGCGCACCTCATGTTCAGTGTTTACAGGGTCCCCGTTGCCTCTGATGACGGTCAGAGGTTCGGAGTAGACTTCGCTGATGAATCGCTGCTGACCCGGCCGGCAACAGCCTTCATACAGACAGTAAAATCGCCTGTCATGGTTCAATCTCAATTCATGTTGCAACAAAGCTGAAGAGAAACGAAAAAGACAATAGGAAGGAATTAGGTTGTTGAGTTCAGTACAGAGTGTTATTTACCCATTTAGATTGACATGAAAGAAAGGGTTCAAGGTTCCACATTAGAAACAACAGCTTCAACATTTTTAGATTGGGTGTGAATGCCAGTTTACCTCTTCTACAGGTCTTCTTCAGTGTGTTAGCAAGCTCATCCTTTTTTATGTTTAGGAGTGATCGTATAGTGAGATACAGTGCCTCTCCTTCACCGCAGAGCTCGATGAGTTTATCTGCCAGATCCAACGTGTCAGTTAGGTCAGCAATCGTCGAGTAGTCAGACTCAAATCTGTAATGCCCGCACAGACATCGCTTTAAATAGGCCAGTTCAACTGGCCTCAACGGTCTGAGACTCGACACCATGGCCTGAAAAAGACAAGTATAAATATATTGAACACATGAAAAGAAAATATTGCAGGGTTTACATTTTATTACATGTTAATTGTATGTGTTTTATTAGTCACCGTTAAAAGATGTCTCAGTGTGAGTGACTGATGCTTGTGACGAAACTGAAGACCATGGCCCTCTGGAGGAGGCGGCGGAGGTTCCGCTGGCTCACTGAAGTCCAAATCTAAAACAATTTCATCATAATCATCACTCGTCTCCCTCTCCTTCTTGTCCTCCTCCTGCACCTCCATCGCACCGCCTTCGTTCGGTTCCTCCTCCATGTGTGTCTCACTGAACTCCGTTTGTCTCTCGCTCTGTGCTTCATCCGGTTCTCTCTCGGTCCGAATGTTGCTCCGCACCTCAGACCCCACTGCCACCGTGTGCTCTTTGTCCACGCTGGACCTAAGAACATCATCACAAAATGTAAAGAAATGAGAGCCAAACTTTTTGGGTGAACTATCCCAAACATGTAATGTGCTTGTAGTTACCTGTGTTGGGCTGGAAATGTTTCCGCTCTGTGTCTGCCGGACGCAGGTTTCAAGAACACTCCCTCTCTGTGAACGCTGGACTGATTTGTGTGTGTACGTTCAGTTATCGCTGTCTCTGGTGATTCTGGGCGCTGCAGCATTAAACTGTAAAACAAAGACATGCATAAATGACAACACATCAACACACATGTAGTGAATATATGCACTTTTGCATTTTGTGTATTGACTTCCTCATTCACATTCAATTCTTGATCAAATTCTTCGGTCTGACAGTATGTTTAATAATGTACTTTGATGTAAAAATGAATGTAAAAATGACTATTCAAAAATGGGAAGGTTTCACAGAATGCCTCTCGGATGCTTTAGTTTGACTGTGTATAGCAACTTTACCCCGCAGTTCCCTGGATGACTCTGATCGTTGGTGCTGGAGGATCATCAAAGTCATCCATGTCTTCTGGCTCGTCACTCTTCATAGACCCATAACTGCTGGGTGGCCGGCCCCTCATGATCCTCAAAAATAATGTTAAAATTGAATGTTAAAAACAAAACCATCCACTAACCAATAACTGTGATTTAGAGGCTACAATTCAACGCACAACTACATCAGACCACTTTATCAAGGTAGAACATTGTTTGTGCAAGGAAAGAAGAGTTGTTTGGAGACGTATCAGTAATGCAAGCCTAGACCGGTCTGAACAAGCCATGGAATAAATAGAGCAGAGTCGACCAAAGATCATATGTCTTCATGAAGATTGTATTTTTATGGAATAAAAGACTTGAAACAGAAACACCTCTGACAGCGAGAATGATTTCTGTTGAACAAAGTGGCTTGACATCGGATCAGTCAGATTAGGTTAAAAAAACGTATATAGTACTGATGGTAATGAAAATCAAGCATTGATCCTTATATAGATGATCTATATGACCAGTCAACAGTTCTCCAAACCAAAACTGAACCCCAAAAAGAGACATTTGTTCTAATGTTTTGTATAAAATAAGCATGCGGTATTGTTATTTGTGCTCTAAAGTGTTTGTACGACGTAGCTGTGAAGATTTCTAATAATACAAAAACAACAGAATTACTTCTTTTTGATTAAGGTGCTCAGGAATAATAGCTATGTAATGTTACTGTATAATAATTTTAAATGACATTAGGTAAAATAGTTCATTGCTCTTCACAATAACAACAGGTTTGCTATCTGGTTGCACCTGTTTTTCTTTGTCCTTCCTATAATTTGCACTACTGACATATTTTTTATTACACGTTCTGCATGTTTTACATCTTCGACTTAAACGAAGCTAAAGCTGATTTGGCAAGACTTTAACGTTATCAGGATCAGGAAACTAAATACACTGACTTACCCCTCCACTTCATGATCACTGTCTTCCCCCATATAACTCATGATGAAGTTTGATTAATCCTTATAAACTTATCAGTCAGACTTCAACACGGTTCCTGTCATTGAAAAAGAACATAAACATAACATTAACAGTTAACGTTACATGCACACCAACAGTCCAATGAGGAAATTATTGTTCGCCGTATTTTATCCAATTCGATACCGCAAGATTGAAATTGAAAGCATAATTACCCAAATAATTTATAAGACAGTCCAGCGTTAATATGTCGCTCTGTGACGAGTTTTTTTCTATTTATATATGTTTTAACACTCGTCGCAAGACTTTTCTGCAGTCCGACATTGGATCTAAAGTTACCCGGAACCGCCTCAGCACATCAGTCAAAAAAACACAGATAACATGAAATGCTTATTTTCACGAAAAATTAGTTTGTTTTACATACAATTACATGTAATAAATAATTAAAAATACATTAAGGGCCATTTTACATCGTTAAGATGAAGTATATATATATCTATGTAAACGATTCAAGGAAATTGTAATCAGGCACTAAATCGAGCAGCCCTCAAATTCTTTCAGCCAATGAAACAATCGCACCGGGGTCCCGATGCGCTTCATTTGACTGCGCTTCCTGTCATACGCCCGTGACGCAATTTTACTTTCGCTTTCGTGCGAATCAGCTGACGAACGTCGATCCGCAGTTTGATCGTCGTGTACGGGATAAGGTGAAGCGGGAAATGTCCAGCACAGCCATGAAGAAGAAGGTGCTGTTGATGGGTAAAAGCGGCTCGGGAAAGACGAGCATGAGGTCGATCATCTTCGCGAACTACATCGCCAGAGACACCCGCCGTCTCGGAGCCACAATAGACGTCGAGCACTCTCACGTTAGATTCCTGGGCAACCTGGTGCTGAACCTGTGGGACTGCGGCGGCCAGGACACGTTCATGGAGAACTACTTCACGAGCCAGCGGGACAACATCTTCCGCAACGTCGAGGTGCTGATCTACGTGTTCGACGTTGAGAGCCGCGAGCTGGAGAAAGACATGCACTACTACCAGTCGTGTTTGGAAGCCATCTTGCAGAACTCGCCCGATGCCAAGATCTTCTGTCTCGTGCACAAGATGGACCTGGTCCAGGAGGATCAACGAGATCTGATATTTAAAGAGCGCGAGGAGGACTTGAAGAGACTGTCCCGTCCGCTTGCCTGCACCTGCTTCCGGACGTCCATCTGGGACGAGACGCTGTATAAAGCCTGGTCCAGCATTGTTTACCAGCTGATCCCTAACGTGCAGCAGCTCGAGTGCAACTTGCGCAACTTTGCGCAGATTATCGAAGCGGACGAGGTGCTGCTTTTCGAAAGAGCCACTTTCCTGGTGATCTCTCATTATCAGTGTAAAGAGCAGCGCGACGCGCATCGCTTCGAGAAGATCAGTAACATCATAAAGCAGTTCAAGCTCAGCTGCAGTAAGTTGGCAGCATCTTTTCAGAGCATGGAAGTGCGCAACTCGAACTTTGCGGCCTTTATTGATGTGTTTACATCTAACACCTACGTGATGGTGATCATGTCTGACCCGTCGATACCCTCGGCTGCCACTCTAATCAACATCAGAAACGCCCGGAGGCATTTTGAGAAACTGGAACGGGTGGACGGGCCGAAACACAGTCTGCATATGCGCATGCGCTAGACGCGCACTCGACACTTGTGTCAAGTGCTTTCCTTTCTTCAGATGTTAAGTGTTTCTCTCAGTGCACACACGTTGCAGTGGATGTGGTCATTATATGACGATAGGTCCTGTTGTCTTTTAAAACATGATTTGTGCCATACAGTGACTTTAAAGGTTACATACATCAGAAAGTTAAATGAACTATTGTTTGCATTTTTTTCCATGTGTGTCCTTTATACATGTTCTGGTGTCTTTAAGCATTATCATAGCTTGTTGTCATGTCTTTGCAGATGTTAAAAACTTGATTAAGCAAAGACCGTTTCTCCACTTAAAAAAAAGTTTAGCAAATGTATAAAAAAACTTGAGTTGAATGTTGATAAAGTATGCTTCTGATGGAAATTATTTTTGCATCCAGTTCTTTGTAGAGGATGTCAAAAAAATAAATATTATACATTTGATGTGTATTGTTTAATTTCACACAAACGTTATCAATGCCGTGGTACAGTAATGGTATATATCAATACCATCACGTTTTATCACCCTTTCTGTACATAGATGCATTTTGTTACCCATGCATCCCATTCAGTGAAATAACTAGACGTTTAGCTTTTACACAAACAGTGAGCTATTTGTGTAATTATTTTATGTTGTACAGTGTGATAGGTGTCTGGTAAATGCGAATGGAACTCGATGCATAACATTCAAATTTGAAAAATAAAACACGCAAATCTAGTTTAAAAAAACATCCACGCCACACTTCACAACAGGATTATTTTATTTACCATATAGCATTTATTTGTTTTGGAAGGAAAATGAAACCTCAATGAAAGACCTTACTACAAAAATGTACAAAACTGTTTTATTTCAAATGAAATAATACATTTAAAATAATCACATTTATAAAGGTGACTAAAATAAACAGGGGAAAAGGTCATCAATTTCTTGTGGATGTCTGTGAAAACAGAAGTTGGAGTCAGAGAAAGTTGCCTCCATCAATAAATAATGTCACTGTTTGTGAAAAAGTGAAAATATAAAAATAAGAGGAAGTTTAGTGAGGCACTGCGGTTGCACCACCAAACACGACGCTTGAATTACAAACAAAAACGCATCATGGCAGGTGTCAGGCTTGTTTTACCTTCTTGACACTGGAGGATCTGAGAGGCTTGTGTGAAGTCTTTCTCACTGCTGAGACCCGAGGAGATCTGCTGTTAGCAGTGCTGGCTGTCGGGAGCAGGGCACGGCTGGAGGCTGTGGCAGATTTGCAGGCGATCTTACCACGATGCAGCAAACTGCCACCACTGTTGGCTTTTGGAGTATTAAGAATAGTGAAAGTCACAGGTTCTCTTTGCTTAGCCTAGAGATGAAAGAGTTTATATTTACTGTTATTTCTTTGTGGAAAACTTTTTAAATGAGAGAACATACTGAGTGCACCTTTTAATAGTTGGTTTATAGTATAGTATTAGCATTTCGGAATCTATGTTGTTAGTGAAATTCAGCGATGCATGTTTAAAGCAATACATACTTTTGCTTTATGATACGCATGCACAAACACTCACCTGAGAGTTCAGATGTGTTTTCTTACTGTTGGCACGCCTGCCTTTAGTTGACGTCTGAGGGAAGCAGCTTGTCAGATCCTTCACCTGTGAAAAAAAAAACAGGATCATCTATAATCCATATACTGGAATTTAAAGCATTATTATGCCAACAATAAGTCAAATTATTTTACTATTATATCTACATACCTCAGATGTAGCTGTCCGCCGGGATCCCGGGCATTTACAAGCACGTGGGCTGCGTGTGTGTTGCGATGCATGCAGGTGTGAAGCAGCACGTTGAACGGTCTCTCGAGGGTCCCCTATCCGCATGTCATCATCCGTTATTGTGAAAGAAAGATGTCCAATATTGGGCTACAGAAGATCATGGCCCAGATTATACCAATGGTTAAAAATAAAAGATGATTTAAATTGTACATTACATTTCCACGTTTGTCAGAAATCTTTATTCAAAGTGGCAGTGTGGGACTGTCTCTAATTTTTTTTTCAGTACACACGTTGAACCCATGGCTCAGAAACATCACAAGCTGTAGAGGTTCTTCCTTCAACGTCCCCCATCAATAGATGTACTGTAGCATGTCATACCCTGGACTCCAGCGGGTAGCTGCTCTTCAGATGAGGCAGACAAGCTTTGTTCCTCGCCTGCAGTTCAGCGATGCGCATCCAGTCATCAGCAGTGTCTTCAAGTTCATTCTCTGTCAGACAGATACTAGATATCAATTTATAAAGATGCATGTATGTTCAGTAATGTGCTACACAGAAAAAACTAAAGGCAATGAGATTTGAACGGTCTGCATTTCTGCTATATCCAGACCTTGATGTTCATTTGTTTTAGATGAAGTTGCTGTGACATCATTTTTCTTGAAGATGTTTGCGGAGACGCTTTTATAACGTTGGGCCGCTGGGTTGTGCTGATATCGGGCAGGGTGCAGGTTTAAAAATGATTCCTCCGCTTCAACACTTCCTGGTGTCTTTTAAACAACAATTATGGCTATTATAAATAAACGCTTTAAAACCTCCACCTGTTACCTACACAAAAGAGGTAATTCTTACAAGAAATAAGTTCATTTTATTAAATATACTTCAGTGAAGTTCAAGTATATTTCAACTATACTTTATGTAAGACGTATACTAATATGAGTGTACTAGTAGCATACTTGTAAGTGTACTATTTCAACTAAATTGGCACACTTTTTAGTTTATAAAAGTATACTTTAAATGTACTTAAAGTGTAACGGTAGTGATCCATGAGTACACAACTAGTTTACCAATGTTTCTCACTTACAAGTGAACTTAATGAAAAGTACAAACTGTACTGTACTGTACACTGTATACATTAAATTGCCTTAATACTTAATTTAATCGTTTTTATACTATTAGCACACTTGGACAAAAAACTATTTTTAAGGGAAGGAACGCAGAACAAGGTGTTATGGGTGGCCGAAAGAAAAGATAGCACGTCTCTACATCAAAAGAGCTTAGAATCCCAACAAAGATCCCAGTGAATGTAAAATCAACCTGTTAACATGCCAAGTGCAGAGGAGACAACAGTTGTGTGTATCCCAGCATGCTCCACCCCAGTCACTGTCATGTTAAACTGACTGATTCATTGCTCAGAACAATGTACCTGCGGGGTCCTGTCCTCACCAGACGCTGCCCAACGGCTGATCAAGAAATAAGACTGAAAATCACTGCAAAACACGGAGGTATCTGTTGACTTGTGAAGTTACCTGTCAGCATTGAACTCGGACTCTGAGCTGTCAGCGCTGGTGTCTTGCCATGTCTCTGGGACTCTGAGGAGGTAAATGTCATCACTCATCATCTTCTCTCTCAGACGCCCGTAAGAAAAGTTCAACTGAAACACACAGTTACACATGAAACTAGGAAGAAAACTACAAGATATACAATCATTAGCTGTAAACTAACTTCCGTCTCCAAGTGTTTGACTTTGGCTTTCTCCTGGTCTCGTTCCATGCGAGCCAGCGTCAGTTCGGTCTCCAGAGCTTTGATTTCTCGTCTGCTGGCTTCTAGGGAGTTCTCAAGAAACTTGTTCATCTCCTGAGCCTCCGTCAGCTGGTGTTTGTTATCGCTGTACTGTTGCAATCTCTCCGACATCATCTTCAGCTTCTCCAGAAGCTCTTTACACTGCTGCTCCCATTTTCTGGCGATAATTTTAAGAGCAAGGATGGAGTCACTTTGTTTCTCCACCTTCAACTTGAGTTTGTCTCGAAGCCTCTCTTGACTCTTCATCTCATCCTGAAGAGAACTAACACGAGCTTCTCTCTCTGAGGCAAGAGAGGAGACCTCCAGGATTTTGGCCTGAAGTTCACTCACCTTGCGTTTAAACTCTTCACACTTGACTGTCTCGAAATCCTGAGCGGTTTTTCTCAGGGTTTCTTGATGGCAAAGCTGCTGTTGAAGCGAGGTGAGTTCAGGTTCTTTCTGCGCAGTCGTAGCTTTAGTTAACCGGTTTTGAAGAGACGTCATGTTTTTCTTCATCACTTTGTGTTCGGCCTCTAAAACAGAAAACTCCTGTTGCTTCTGGAGTTTGTTTTCATTGTAGTCTTTCAGACGTGTTACTTCAGCTGACAGCACCAACACTTCCTCTTGTTTCTTTGATGCAGTCACAGCGGCACAGCAAAGATCCTGCTGCAGTTTCTTCATAGTGTCCTCATGGTCTTTACGAACGATTTTGAGTGTATTGTTTATTTTAATGTTTTGTTCCCTGACAAGCTTCAGCTCATGGTCTAAAGAGTCACACTCTTTTTTCAGATGTGTCTTTTCATTATCCTTTGTGGATATTTGCTCTGTCAGTTCCAGAATTTGGGTTTGGAGGCTCTCGATTTTGGTCAATGCCTGACAACAAACAATTTTGCATATTAAAAATTCATATTTTTTAGAATAGTTTCAAGAACTAGTTTTCAAGAGTTTCTAGAACAAAATGTTATTTAGGAACAGAAAAGAACATCTCACCTCCAAACTGGGTCCCAGAACCTCTCCGCTCTCCTGAGATTGAGCTTTCTGAAGTTCATCCTCCAGGACTGAGATCTTTCCCTGAAGAATCTGAACGTGTTCACTCAGGACCTCCTGAACATAGATGACATGAGAAAGAAACATTTACATAAACAGATTTAGTAAATGCTTTTATCTAAAGTGACTTAAGTTACAGATTTTATCACGTGGCTTTACACAAGTTTTAAAATGATTCACCTTGTGTGTGAAGGCCTCACTCAACTCTTTCTCTAAAAACTCTCTCTTGTCCTTCCATACAGACTGTGACATTTCATGAGCCAGTGTGAGTTTAGCAATCTCCTCCTCGGCTCTCGCCAGCTGAGCGAAAGAATTTCGCACCTGATGGGACCAGACACAGATGAGAGTCGACTGAATCTAAACAAACTTTTAAGCAGGACAACAGAAGGAGAGAACTAAATCTCACCTGAGAAACAAGAGTCACATTCTCCTCCGTCAGCTCATCAATCTTCTTCCCTTTCTGAGAGCTGCTGGTTTTAAAATCTTGACATTGTTTTACAACCTCATGCACTCTTTGGACAAGACTGTAAAGAGCATTTAAGTTATACACAAATCTAGTTTTCATTTGATTTAACCACAAGATGAAAATAATTCTTTAAATTATACTATTGTAATTCAAACTTAAAGGGATAGTTTCAAAGCTGTGCAAATGTATTTGTTCTGTTTAACACTCACACAAAAAAAGAAATATTTTGAAGAATGTGGGATTCTGCCCCAGGACTGTTTGGTTACAATAAATGATGACAGAATTTTGGGGTGAACTATCCCTTTGAGGTCCCTGATGATGAATTTCCTGTCTCACCTGTCATTCTTTTCCTGGAGTTCTAGCACTCTGGCATTATGGTCCGTCTCTATTTCTCCCGTTTTCCACAGCAGACAATTCAGCCTGTGATGCAGCTGAGAGATGACACCCTCTGAAGATTCAACATTCAATTGGTTGAATAAAATCTCCCAGTGGTTTTTATAAAATTGATGACAAAAAGCATATACTCTACATGAGTGCAATGGACGGGTGGGCATGTCTGAGGTACCTTTCTCTGAGATGATGCTGATCTGATTGGCCAGTTCTTTCTCCAGTTCGTCCCTCACGTCGCCCACACGTGCCAGTTCTTTCCGGAGCCTTTCCAACTGGAAGTGCGGCGTGCTCGTTGTGTCCTGCACCGGAGAGCTGGAGATCATGCATGTATGAGCATGATTTAGTCATTTATCATTCAGAAGAGACTGGGTATATTTCAGAAGACACTACTGCTGAAGCGTCTACCTGGCAGAGGCTCATGGCTGGTCTAAAAGAAACCACACTGGCTAAGATCTAAACATCTGATAACTGCAGTGGACACCATGCATCAGTGTTAAATGAAAGATTATCTTACGCACAGTAAGCGAGGTTTACCATCAGACCAGGAACCCACCTGACCGAGGTGCAGGCCACTGTCAACAGCCTCTGATACTGCACCCTGTGAGGGCCGAAGAACCAAGACTCATCACCGGTGAAAAATGGCGAGTCGATACTGCTCTCGCTGCTGGAGGATAAATTTAAAACAGCTACAGACAGAGAGATGCAGATAAAAATAACATTCATTCATAACTAATATCATACGCTTCACTCTTGAAACATCAGAATCAGAATCAGAATCAGAAGAGCTTTATTGCCAAGTGTGCTTGCACACACAAGGAATTTTCTTTGGTGTTGGAAGCTTCTAGTACAGACATTCAACACAATGACAATACAATATAATACGATTTACAGTCTAAAACATTCTAAATTGTGCATATATAAAATAAAGACTATTTTACAGAAAATGGGGGATAATAACATATAAGAGACATTGTACAGGGTAGTATATAGTAGAAACAGGGATGTATTCATTAAAGTATTACATGGAGTATTTATTAAAGGGGTCATGTGGCACGAATACATGTTTTTCTGTGTCTTTGGTGTGTTATAAGTTGCCCATGCATGTATTAGACACGTAAAATTGCAAAAATGAAAGTGTCGGAACAAAAGATGCATTCTATCTAAAAGCGAATGCTCACCCAGACCTGCCTGAAACGCCTCGTGTAACCACACCCTGGCGAATGTACGTCACTTCGTAACATGACTTGACTAAGACCACCCAAATCTAAATGCAAGTAAAGTGGGCGTACCTGTAAATCATTGTATCATTACTGTCGCAGCCATGTCGCGGAGATGCTGTGTGTTTCGTTGCGAAAAGAAAGACTCTTTGTTTGCCCTGCCAAAAGATGAGACAACTAAAAACTAATGCTTGTTTCTATCTCAAACAAACTCTGTATGATGTATATGGTTGTTTGTTTATTTACCTATAAAAGGTAAAACAGTTAGCTATAGTTTTTAACTATTTAACATAATATTTTTTTTAATAAAACTTTAACAATCCTTTACATCCTGCTCAAGTCGCGCTCAAAGTTGATGTATCGGCATGATCATCTTCATTTTCCGTATCAGATTTGGGCTCGAAATGATATAAGGAAGTACCCATGACATTTTATCACCTGTCAGTACAATTGTTTGGGAACATAATGTTCCAAATATGGTAAGAGGTGTAACATTTCCATCAACGCTTGCAGTATTCGACCAATCACTACAAACTGGTTAACTGGCCAATCATAGCACACCTCGCTTTTCAGAGCGATGAGCTTTGTAAGAAATCCACGCGTTTCAGAGAGGCGGGGCAAAGAGGAGATACAGCGTTTTTGAACCTTAAATCGTGTATACATATTACATTACATCTAAAACAAACGATAATATTCGTTTTAGCCGTGCCATTTGACCCCTTTAAATTGTCAAAGGCATTGAAAATCATGAAAAATCCACACAGCGTTAACAACTTACAGTCTTTGGTCAGAAACTTATCTAGGCCTTCATCTAAAGACAGACCATCTACATCGTCTTTAACAAACCGAAACATGGATGCCATCATCAGCTGAGATGAGAGAGAGAGAGAGAGAGAGAGAGAGAGAGAGAGAGCGAGAGAGAGAGAGAGAGAGAGTTTGTCACCAAACAAAGTGTCACAGAGCCACAGAAAGCAAGTCATTCATCACAGACGGATTCCTTACCTCGGACTTCACATCTAAGTCAGGAACAAAGTTGTTTTCTTTAAAACCACAATAACAGAGCACAAGAAGCACCTGTGCACATACACACAAAGTATAAATACACATTAAAGGGATACTACTTCACTCAAAAATGAAATTTACTCACCTTTGAGTTGTTCCAAATCTGTATAAATGTCTTTGTTCTAATGAACACAGAGAAAGATATTTGGAAGAATGCTTATAACCAAACAGATCTTGCCCCCCATTGACTACCATAGTAGGAAAAGTTACTTTATCATTTTTTTGTCCTGTTGAACACAAAAGAAGACATTTTGAATAATGTAGGACAGCAAACAGTTCTGGGGCACTTTTGACTACCATTGTTTTTTGGTAGTCTATGGTAGTCAATGGGGGGCAAGCTCTGTTTGGTTAGAAGCATTCTTCCAAATATCTTTCTCTGTGTTCATCAGAACAAAGACATTTATACAGATTTGTATGTTTGGTGTAGGTTTGTAAATGATGACAGAATTTTCATGTTTGGGTGAACTTTCCCTTTAAAATAGTTTAGTGTTTAAATGATTTCGATACTGCCTACATGTATACATCCAGACAAAAACAAACCTTGCTATAGAACCTTACACATTGTATATCAGCTGTGACCGGCCTCTTTTTCAGTAATAATGTCAAAAGCACATACCTTGGCGAGCTGAAGCTCCAGGTCAATTTCTTGACTGATCTTCTGTGAGATGAGGGAACTTTGTCTTCTGCTGAAATAAAAGTCATCTGCAGAGAGATTATATTCAAGGTAAGCAGAGGTTTACGATCTGAAAGCAAAATTGTTGTTTCTTAAATGAATGTGTGGAACCATCGCACAGAGTACACAAGCACTTTACAGGCCCTGTCGGTAGGAACCAGCATCACTTTGTGTGGCGTCCAGGACTAGAGCACCGCTCAGCTCAGCAGCCACATTTGGACAAACCACAGTTTGCTTTCAATGTTTTTAATGCCTGTCTGTAATCCACATTTTAATGGATTTTCATGAACACCTGGGATCGAACATGCAACCTTCGTGTCAGCAGCCCAGCCTCTTTAACCACTGAGCCACCATTACACTCACAGCAAGCCAGTATGACTTTTCCTTGAGTGTAACAAATAGGTGATTTTTTTAAAGAATATTGTTGAATTTTAACTGTTTTTTTAACTGGATGTGTGTGACTGTAAACTCACCCTGCAGTATGTTGATGATGATTTCCATCGTCTCAGAAAACGGTGGCACAAACATGGTTTCACAGGGCACTTTCCCCTGTCTACAGATAACACAAACACAAACGCAATACACAAAACCATCGCAAACAATATAACACATGTCTGAGGTCTTTGAGTTTTAATCCCAGCTCACACTTTGTAGGTAAACCTCCGGAGTTGATGTCCATCTTTCACATGAATAATTTTTGCAATAGGCTCCACTGGACAAACGCTGTTTATCTGTCAAAATAAACACTGGTTATATGAAACATTATGGGGTGATGGCTTAAAAGAGACGTGACTTACCCAGGACAACAGTGCTGCTTCCTTTCCTTTACTCAACTCCATAACTCGCACTGAAAACAAAACTGCATTATCACACAGGTTGCAATATGCATGTTCTTGTTTGATGCTAATGTTGCAAAACAGATAAAAATGTTTAATACAAGAACTAAAATACAGTAAAGCTGCACTAAATAAACAAATGAAATATAACAGCATACAGTAATGAAGAGCATTTACGTGTGTGGATGAACAGGTTTATATGTTCACATAACAGGTTAACATAGACAGGCGAGATGTCATTTGCTGCATAAAGCTCTAACAAAGAGTTATTCAGTCTCTTAAACAATCTGTATGACACAAATAATTATAAAGGATGGGATATGTGGATTAAAAACGCTTATAAAAGTTTTGTTTACAACGTAAGCAGGACTTTAAAATCATGCCATAGTATAGTAATTAATTATTTGAACATGCAAACGTAAAGATGAGATTTTTATGAATCGTTTATGCATGCGTTCTGGAATCCCCATTACTTTTCTCATGACAGTATTAACACTTACCACACAAGTTAAACGGTCTGTCAGATCGTTTAACAGTCTTTTATATTTGATGACGCAAGTTCCTGTTATCGCTTCTCATTGGCTGCGTAAATTAAGCAGCCAATAGACTCATTTTAGCGTAGCTTTGTAGCCAATTAAATCATAGGCGCCGCAATTAGCGCTTTGACCAGTGGCTACCATAGGTCAACGACGACGCCATATTGGAGCAGGCATGATTCTCCTTTAAACACATTCAAGTGAACAGGGAGCGACACCTTTTCTAGATAAAACACACAATAGGCCTAATGTCTGTTTACATTTCACAACAGATTTCAATTATAATAAAATTAGCTCAAGTTTGTCATGAATCGATTTTACTTATTTGGCAATTATTTCTGTGGAGACGTTCCTAATATATAATACTCCTGAAAGAGACGTTTTAAACGCATATATCTGCTGAGACACATGGGCAGAACCCACAACACGTCATTTTGATAAAAGTGCAAATATTAAGCTTTGACAGCATCACCCAGAGTAGTCAGGAGTAGTAATTGGGCACAAATGATCAAGGCGCGCTCGCGCATGCACACGTCTCTGCATATTACACTATGATACATTTTTTTTATATTTCTACAAGAAAAAAGTCTATATTCATTTTAAATTGCTTTTATTTAGCAATAGCTGAGAAGCTCATCAGCACATCTGACATAAGACTTTATTTTCAGAAAACAAGAAATACATTTAAATATAATACAAACAGAACCAATTACATGAAACAAACAGGGCAACAGTCAATAAAGTGACTGCATACCAAAAAGAAAAAAATATATATTAAAAAAGTACAGAAACCAAAAAGGAACGTGCATAGTTTGCTTCAAAACTCTGATGCAAGAAGACAGATTTTGGGTGGAATCTTCCATTTAAACCTTTATCCTGAATTTGATCTGTGGGGAAAGAAAAAGGAAGATTTTTCAGTAAAAAACATATCTCTGTTACTTCCACATTCTGTACGATCTAGACACAAACATGAGATGATCCATAAGGAACTTTGCACACGGACATCATCGGCAGGTGAGATCAAAGGAGACCCAGCAAGAACCAACCCCACATCAGTGCAATTCCCTCCAACAAACATATACAGAACTCACAACCACAAGCCTCCAGTGAACCTGAAACAGGTGACGAGTGAACTGAGCCCAGAAGACAGATCAGAGACACCCAGAGATAACATTACTCCATTAAACAACAGATACATACAGTTAAATACTCCAGTATAAATCTGTCATAGCAGAAGTTCACTGTAAACACACAAAGCAAATACTTTATATACACCTGCAATTTCTGATCCTAATCATTCTGCCGTACGATATCTTCATATCTGAAAAGACTAACTGCTCTCATCAGACTTTTTTATACTAGAATGCTTTTGTACCTTTTTGGCATTGGAGGATTTGGGAGACTTGTTGCGAGGTGATTTTCTCGAGTCAAGAGGAGATTTGCCGTTAACAGTGCTGGCAGCGGAGCGCAGGGCCCGACTGGCCATGGCAGGAGATTTGCGGGCGCTGTTACGCAGCTTGTTGAGGCCTCTCTGCAGCCTGCTGTCACCACGACTGTTATTCTTCGGAGTATTTACCACGGAGAACATGAGAGATTGTCTTCGCTCAGCCTAGAGATAAAGAGGTGACAGAAATGTACATTATGCTTATTTCCAAAAGCATCATTTCTCAAACATCTTTAGTATGAAACATACATTTAAGTGCTTTAACGTGCTATAGACTAACCCAGCAGTAAACCTGAAATGAAAGATGACATACCGGAGAGTTTGGAGGTCTGTTTTGACTGTTGGTGTGCCGGCCTTTAGGTGTCATTGGTCGTGGAAAGCAGCTTGCCAACTTCTTTGCCTGTGGAAACAAATTTATCGGTGAATCCAAAGAAAACCGTAATACTGCCACCAAATCAACATGAACAAACAAAACTGCTTTTAATATACGCTATTTTAACATGACTCAAGAAATCATGTACCTCAGGTGTATCAGGTCCCTGCAGTTGGGATCCCTGGCGTTTGGGAGCCAATGGGCTGCGGGTATTCTGTGATGCACGCACTTGCGTGTTGGTTTTCGTGAGCTGCGCGGCCCGGTGAGCGGCAGCGCTGGATCTGATCTGACCTGGTAACATGGTGGCGCGTTGAGGCTGGGATTGTGCGAGGCTCTGATTTGAGCTTGTTCCAACCGCCAGAGAGAAGCGGCGGGAGTTCAGGGATTCCAGAATCTGGTCGGGAATCATGGACGCACGTCGAATCGTCTCGTCCGGGTCACCCATGCGCAGGTCATCATCTGTTATGGTGAATGAAGGAAGTCCTACACTGGGCTACAGAGGGAGAATGAAGTAAGGTTTCATTTGAATTTCAGCATCTACAAAAGGCCCTGGAGGAAACATAGGAACTTCAGAGTTTAAGTGATTCATACAGAAAGAGGCAAGGAAAACAGAGATGTGTGTACACTACACTGCGTTCCAAATTATTATGCAAATGATATCTTTCTCTGGTTTTCCTAATTTGTCGATGCAAATGACAGTCAGTATAATTTTCAAGTAATCAACAGTTAGGGTACATTTGGAATTTTATTGAACAAACCTCCCACTGACAACAGTATTTATTTAAAAAATGAAAAACTCAAAATGCACTGTTCCAAATTATTATGCACAACAGAGTTTGAAAACATTTCCTAGGTTGTAAAAAACTGAAAATGGTCATTTGTTGAATTTGCAGCATTAGGAGGTCATATTTACTGAAATCAAAAGCTATTTCAATCAAAAACATCCTAACAGGGCAAGTTACATGTTAACATAGGACCCCTTCTTTGATATCACCTTCACAATTATTGCATCCATTGAACTTGTGAGTTTTTGGATAGTTTCTGATTGAATTTCTTTGCAGGATGTCAGAATAGCCTCCCAGAGCTGCTGTTTTGATGCTAACTGCCTCCCACCATCATAGATCTTTCGCTTGAGGATGCTCCAAAGGTTCTCAATAGGGTTGAGGTCAGGGGAGGATGGTGGCCACACCATGAGTTTCTCTCCTTTTATGCCCATAGCAGCCAATGACACAGAGGTATTCTTTGCAGCATGAGATGGTGCATTGTCATGCATGAAGATGATTTTGCTACGGAAGGCATGGTTCTTCTTTTTGTACCATGGAAGAAAGTGCTCAGTCAGAAACTCTACATACCTTGCAGAGTTCATTTTCACACCTTCAGGGACCCTAAAGGGGCCCACCAGCTGTCTCCCCATGATTCCAGCCCAAAACATGACTCCGCCACCTCCTTGCTGACGTCGCAGCCTTGTTGGGACATGGTGGCCATCCACCAACCATCCACTACTCCATCCATCTGGACCATCCAGGGTTGCACGGCACTCATCAGTAAACAAGACTGTTTGAAAATTAGTCTTCATGTATGTGTGGGCCCACTGCAACTGTTTCTGCTTGTGAGCATTGGTTAGGGGTGGCCGAATAGTAGGTTTATGCACAACTGCAAGCATCTGGAGGATCCTACACATTGAGGTTTTCGGGACTCCCGAGGCACCAGCAGCTTCAAATACCTGTTTGCTGCTTTGCAATGGCATTTTTGCAGCTGCTCTCTTAATCCGATGAATTTGTCTGGAAGAAACCTTCCTCATTCTGCCTTTATCTGCACGAACCCTTCTGTGCTCTGAATCAGCCACACATCTCTTCACAGTACGATGATCTCGCTTAAGTTTTCGTGAAATATCTAATGTTTTCATACCTTGTCCAAGACATTGCACTATTTGACGCTTTTCGGCAGCAGACAGATCCTTTTTCTTTCCTATATTGCTTGAAACCTGTGGCCTGCTTAATAATGTGGAACATCCTTCTTAAGTAGTTTTCCTTTAATTGGGCTCACCTGGCAAACTACTTATCACAGGTGTCTGAGATTGATTTCAGTGATCCAAAGAGCACTGAGAAACAATACCATCCATAAGTTTAATTGAACAATATAAAATTAAATGTTTACGACACTTAAATCCAATTTGCATAATAATTTGGAACGCAGTGTATATTGCCAAAAGTTTTAGGTCGCCCCCTCCTAATAAACAGGTTTGACTACTTTATTCATTTCCGTGGGTACCAATCTTAATGTAACAGCATATAATGATATTCTATAGAATTGTGTGCTTCTAATTTTGTAGCAACAGTTTGAGAAGGGCCCATTTCTTTTCCAACATGACAATGCCCCTGTGTATAGGGCAAGGTTCAGAAAGAAATGACTGATTCAGTCAGTGTGACAGAACTTGACTGGTCTGCTTAAATCCAAGTCTTAAACCCAGCCGAACATTTAGAAAGTAAAATTAGAAGCACACAATTCCATAGAATATCATTATATGCTGTAACATTAAGATTGGTACCCACGGAAATGAATATAGTCAAACCTGTTTATTAGGAGGTGGCGACCGAAAACTTTTGGCAATAGTGTATGTGTCAGCTAACTCTTCATACCCTGGACTCCAGCGGGTAGCTGCTCTTCAGATGAGGCAGACAAGTTTTATTCCTCGCCTGCAGTTCAGCGATGCGCATCCAGTCATCGGCAGCGTGCTCGGGTTCATTCTCTGCTCCGATGCAGAACGTACTGGTGGCTACACAACACAAATACACAAAAGTGAAAATGTGTTGTAACAAATTCACATGATGTAACGCCAATGAGGTCGTATGACCAACTAATCTGGTGCCAAATTGTACCTCTTGTTGGGCCAGCGGTGTGCACGGCACTTCTGCGATATCCTGGCAAACTTTGAAGTTTGTCTGTTTTCGATAAAGCACCATCTTCTGAGAAGTCCAATGAGAAAGGCCGTGAGTGTTGTACCGCCAAGTTGGGATGAGATTGGGCAGAGTGCAGACTAGAAAACGACTCCTCGCCTTCACCCAATGCCTTCTAAACAAAATAAAACAAAAGTATTTTATTACCTCATTTACCTCCGTTATACACACTAATAACATCTGTTTGAACATGGATGACCAATTCACCAAATATCATTGTGTAGAAAAACATCAGTCCCGACTCCTTACCTTAGCCAGGGTGATGTTGATAACCTGTGTAGTACGCCGCCTGCGGGCCGAGGCCGTGAGTTTCTTGGCAGAGTCGACCACGAGATCACCGAATGAAGTGATGCTTGACTCCAGTTTGTGTTCAATGGCATCGTTGCTTTTTATCTTCTTGCCTTGTTGACTCATTGGTGTGAAATAGAGAGTCTCGAGGGATTCCGCCCCCAACGCATGGCGTTTAGCAGCCAAACGCTCTGAGCTACGGACCAACGGAGTGCTGGACTCACTCGGCATTGCCGAATGACTGCAAAAGTCAGGGGAAAAGAAAACATGGCATGAGCTTCACCTGGAAGAAAACTCTACAGGGTAGTGGTAGATTAGGTTTGTCCAGTTACCCGTTAGGATTGAGAGAATCGTTGAGTTCCAGCTCCAAGCTGTCTGTGCTGGTGTCATGGCGTGTCTCTGGGACTCGTGTGTACAGAGTTTCTCTGTGTCTCACCTCTTTGATATTATCGCTCAGATTTTTTTGCTCTCGCAGCTGCCTGTTAGCAAAGTCCACCTGAAGTAAACAAAGATCAAAACATGAGACTATGCAATAGTAATGAAAACTCTAAAGAACTCTAAAGTCTGTTTTACATAACATCATATGGAGCTCTTAGACCAGTACAAGTTAAACATGAGGACATTTTTGTTTTTTTAGATGAACCATTCCTTGAAACATCCACAAACAAACCTGAGCTTCCAAGCTGTTCACTTTGGTCGTCAGGCTCTTCTCTTTCGCCTTCACCTGGTCTACTTGCATGCGAGCCAGCGTCAATTCAGTCTCCAGAGCTTTGACTTCTCTCTTGCTGGCCTCCAGGGAGTTCTCAAGATTATGGTTCATCTCCTGAGCCTCCACCAGCAGCTGTTTTTTACCGTTGTAGTGATTTTTTGCTTTCTCCACCTGAAGAAAAAAACCAAATGACAGACACCGAGTATGGATACCAAATTACCATTTAACATTTTTGCATCCCTTTAAACAAAAGCATCAAAATAGGTTTTTCTAATAAGAATGCAAGAGAAAACCAAAATGCATAACAGAAAATCAATCCATACCTGTGCTTTGTAGTGTTCAACTGCTTCCGACTTCATCTTCAGTTGTTCCAGGAGTTCCTGGTTCTGTTCCTCCCACTGTCGAGCCGTCTTCTTAAGAGCCGAGATGGAGCCACTTTGCTCTTCAACCTTCACCTCCAGCTCAGCTCTAATCCTCTGTGATGCATCACATTCTCTCTGGAGAGACTGGCTTAGAGAAGACAAGTGCCCCCTTTCCTTCATCAGCATCTCCAAATTCTGCTGCTGACCATCCTGTCGTTGTTTGTCAACTTGAAGCTCAACAATCCTTCTCTCCAGTTCCACCTTTGCCTTGTCTATCTCAAGGACATCTTTCTCCTTTTGTTCACACAGCACTTCCATTTCTCTCAGCTTGTGACCCAAAGACTCCAGGACACATTCTTTCTCTGCAGCGCCACAACTGGCAGTTTCTAATCGGCTCTGTAGGATTTCAATCTTGTCCTCCATCTCCTTGCGGAGATCATCCTCAGACTGTTTGGCTTTTAAATGTTGATTCTTTACCTCATCTTGAAGTGAACCTATTTGAGCTTCCCTCTCAGAAGCAAGAGTGGAGACCTCTAGTACTTTATCCTGAAGTTCTTGAGAAAGTTCTTTAAGGTTCTTGTGTTGGCGAAGGAGCTCAGATTCTTTCTGTGAAGCTGTAGTCGTCACCTCAACCAACTGGTTGTTTAGAGCAGCCAAGTTTTCTTTAAACACGTTGTGTTTAGCCTCCAAATCAGACATTAATTGTTGTGCTCTCACCTGATTCTCCTGGTAATGGCAGACTTGTTCTTTAAGAGATGTTACTTCATCTGACACATGGTCTTTTTCTTTTCTCAATGCATCTAAATTCTGCATGCACTCATTATATTGTTGTTTCTCTTCAAGAAGCTCATCAACCCTCTTCTTCAGGTCTTCATTTTCCCGATGCGTCTCAAGAGCATCTTTCTCCTTTTGTTGACACAATTGCTCCATCTCCCTCAGCTTCAGATTTTTATCTGCAGCATGATGACCGGCCACATCCAGTTGTGTCTGTAGGTTTCCAATTTTCTCCTCCTGCTCTCTGCGGAGATCATCTTCAGACTGTTTGGCCCTCAGTTGATGATCAGCCATCTTCTCTTGAAGAGAACTCACAGAAGCTTCCCTTTCAGATGCAAGAGTGGACACCTCAAGGATGTGAGCCTGAAGTTCACTCACCTTCCTCTCAAACTTTTCACATTTATCCGCCTCACACCCCTCAGCATCTTTTCTAAGGCTCTCTTGTTGGTGCAGCTCATTTTTCAGTGAGAGGAGCTCAGAATCCTTCTGTGCGGATGTAGTTGTCACCTCCACCAACTGCATCTTAAGAGTGGCCATATTCCCCTTTAACGTGTTGCATTCAGCTTCTACAAGACATCGCTCGTGTTGTTTCTGAACTTTGTTCTCCTGGTAACTCTGGACTTCTTCTTTGAGGGATGTTAATTCAGTTGATAAGAGGTCTCGTTCCTTCTTCAAGATGTCTAAATTCTGATGGCAATCGTTCAGCTGTTGTTTCTCAACAAGAAGCTCTTCAAGTCTTTTTTCAAGGGCCACCTTTGCCTGATGCGTCTCAAGACCAGCTTTCTCCTTTTCTTGGCAAAGCCGTTCCATCTCCTTCAGCTTCAGCTCCAAAGACTCCAGTTGATGTTCTTTATCTGCAGTGACAGCTTTTATTTCTCCGTGTAGGGAGCTGACAGTCTCTTCCAGCTTCTTCTGAAGATCATCTTCAATTTGTTTGGCCCTCAACTGTTGACCCTTTATCTCATTTTGAAGTGAACTTACTTGAGCTTCTCTCTCAGTGGCAAGAGCAGTAACCTCTTGAATCTCGGCTTGAAGTTCACTCACCTTTCTCTCAAATTCTTCACACTTGGCAGTCTCAAGCTCCTGAGTGCTTTTTCTGAAATTCTCTTGTTGGCAAAGCTCCTGCTGAAGCAAGAGAAGCTGAGAATCCTTCTGCAAAACTGTAGCCGTCACCTCCACCAACTTGTTTTGAAGAGCAGCCAAGTTTTCCTTCAAAGCACTGTGGTTAGCCTTCAACTCAGACACCTCTGTTTGTTTCTGTTGTTCCTTTTCTAGGGNACAGTCTCTTCCAGCTTCTTCTGAAGATCATCTTCAATTTGTTTGGCCCTCAACTGTTGACCCTTTATCTCATTTTGAAGTGAACTTACTTGAGCTTCTCTCTCAGTGGCAAGAGCAGTAACCTCTTGAATCTCGGCTTGAAGTTCACTCACCTTTCTCTCAAATTCTTCACACTTGGCAGTCTCAAGCTCCTGAGAGCTTTTTCTGAAATTCACTTGTTGGCAAAGCTCCTGCTGAAGCAAGAGAAGCTAAGAATCCTTCTGCAAAACTGTAGCCGTCACCTCCACCAACTTGTTTTGAAGAGCAGCCAAGTTTTCCTTCAAAGCAATGTGGTTAGCCTACAACACAGACACATCTATTTGTTTATATTGTTCCTTTTCTAGGGCATGGCATAATTCTTCTTTGAGAGATGTCACATCAGCAGAAAATTGGTCATTTTCTTTTTTCAAGAGGTCTAAATTTTGTTGGCACTCAATTAGTTGATTTTTCTCAACGTAAAGCTCAACAATCCTCTTCTCCAGGTCTTCCTTTGCTTGACGTGTCTCAAGAACATTGTTCTCCTTTTGTTGGCAAAGCCTTTCCATCTCCCTCAGCTTCTCTTCCAAAGACTCCAGCTGATATTCTTTATCCGCAGCAACATAATTAGCAGCATTAAGCTCTCCTTGTAGGGAACAAACAGTCTCTTCCAGCTTTTTGTGGAGATCATCTTCAATTTGTTTGGCTCTCGCTTGTTGATCCTTTATCTCATTTTGAAGCAAACTTATTTGAGCTTCTCTCTCAGTGGCAAGATCGGTAACCTCTTGAATCTTGGCTTGAAGTTCGCTCACCTTTCTCTCAAATTCTTCACACTTGGCAGTCTCAAGCTCCTGAGCGCTTTTTCTGAGATTCACTTGTTGGCAAAGCTCCTGCTGAAGCAAGAGAAGCTCAGACTCCTTCTGCGAAGCTGTAGCCGTCACCTCCACCAACTTGTTTTGAAGAGCAGCCAAGTTTTCCTTCAAAGCATTGTGGTTAGCCTCCAACACAGACACATCTTTTTGTTTTTCTTGTTCCTTTTCTAGGGCATGGCATAATTCTTCTTTGAGAGATGTCACCTCAGCAGAAAATTGGTCCTTTTCTTTTTTCAAGAGGTCTAAATTTTGTTGGCACTCAATTAGTTGATTTTTCTCAACGTAAAGCTCAACAATCCTCTTCTCCAGGTCTTCCTTTGCTTGACGTGTCTCAAGAACATTGTTCTCCTTTTGTTGGCAAAGCTGTTCCATCTCCTTCAGCTTCTCTTCCAAAGACTCCAGCTGATGTTCTTTATCTGCAACACAACATTTGGCAGCATCCAGTTTATTTTGTAGGTTATTAATCTTTTCTTCCAGCTCTGTGCGAAGACCATATTCAGACTGTTTTGCTCTCAACTGAAGATCCTTTATCTCATCCTGAAGAGAACTCACGCAAGCTTCCCTTTCTGATGCAAGTGAGGACACCTCTTGAATTTTGGCCTGAAGTTCACTCACAGTCTTGTTGTATTCCTCACACCTGGCCGTCTTGAGCTCCTGAGCTGTTTTTCTCAGGATTTCTTGATGGCAAAGCTCCTTATGAAGAGAGGTGAGCTCGGATTCTTTCTGTGCAGTCGTAGCGGTCGCTTCCACTAACTGATTTTGAAGAGATGTCAGGTTTTTCTTCATCACTTTGTGTTCAGCCTCTAAAACAGAAAACTCCTGTTGTTTCTGCAGTTTGTTTTCATTGTAGTGACAGATCTGCTCTTTTAGACATGTTACATCAGCTGACAGCGTCAACATTTCCTCCTGTTTCTTTGAAGCAGTCGAAGCGGCACAGCAAAGCTCCTGCTGAAGTTTCTTAATGGTGTCCTCGTGGTCTTTACAAATGGATTTGATCATTTCATTGATTTCAACATTTTGTTCCCTCACAAGCTTCAGCTCGTTATCTAAAGAGTCATACTCATTGCTCAGATTTTTTATTTTTTCATCTTTCTGTGATATTTGTTCTGACAGTTGTGTGATTTGAGTTTGGAGGCTCTCAATTTGGGATACGGCCTGACTCACTTTGTTCTCTTCCTCCGTTTTCTCCTGTTGGAGGAAACTGATTTGCCCTTGAAGATTTTTTATAGCCTGCAGATGCTCATCAATCTCCTGTCGCATTGTACATGCTTCCTTTTTCAATAAAACGTTCTCCTTTACCAAATTCTGATGGTCTTCCAACTTCACCTCATATTCTTGCAGGGTTGCTTTGGCAGTTTGCAGGTCGACCATGAGGGCATTAAGAGAATCCTGCTGCGATGCTCTTTCCATTTCCAAGCCCTGGATTTCAGCATGTAGAGCGTTAACCATCTGATCGAGCAAGGCTACCCTCCCCTCCAGCTCCTCTCTCTGTTGGCGGAGATCTGCAGAGATTTTGATCTCAGCTGTCAGCTGAACTTCCACTTGTTGCAGCCGAGAAACATCTCTTTCCAGAGCCTCAATCTTTGCAGTGAGCATCTCTTTCTGGGTCTGTAAGGCATGTTGCAGTGTTTCTCTTTCCCTACGGATGCTGCTGATGGATTGCTCCAGATCAAATACCATGGTCTGAAGTCTTTGGGTTTCCTTTTCAAATAAGCCTCTCTCCTTAGCCAGCAAGGCCTCGACCTCAGCCTTCTCTTTCTCAAGATGAGAAATCGTGTCCTGAAGTTCAGCAAGTTTAAGTGTCAGATCTGCCAACTCCTGTTTAAGCTTCTCCCACTAAGAAAAAAGATTTATGAATATTAGTCAAGATTCTAGAAAACAGTATACATACAGAAATTTATGGTTGTAATTTATGACAACTTAATGACAATTTTAAATTCTAAGATAAAACCTTGACATAATATACAATATATCTGATCTAATGGTGAATGCAATTACATACATATTAAATGATGATACTGTATATATATATATATTATATACTGCTATCAATACCAAGACTTTCATATACAACAGGTACCATGTAGCCTTTCATTTTTAATTTGCATTAGAAATTAGAAAAATATAAGATATATATATATATATATTATCATTGTTTTTGTTTACACTTACTCTTCTTAAGCAAATGTTGTGTTGGAGCAAGGGAAATTTTCTAAAATTAGAGCTACTAAAACATAAATAAAATATTGGCCTAAATATTAAATATTATTTAAAAAAATTTAAATAAATAAAAATTAGAAATGTTGCCTCAGGAATAAACCAACATAAGTTTACGTTAAGTTACTAAAATTATTAACCAAAAAAATAATAATAATAATAATAAAAATCTAAAACTATAATAAATGTATCTTGGACAGCAACATAAAAAATATGCAAAATATACATAAAACTATTATACAGGTAAAACCTATAATAACTCTGGTTAGAGCTTTCTTAATTTTAACTTGCTGATAACTTGTGATTAACTTGTGATTTTAGAGAAATGTATGTTATCAAGAACTATTCACTGCATCTTGAATTGGCCACAGTAACAATATTGTGCAGATTAATTATTACAATAAACTGTATTATTGCGTACCAGCACACATTTATTCAGAAAAATACAAATTATTAACTATGATTTTGAACATCTCACCTCCATGATAGGACCAAGAACCTCTCCCCTCTCCTGAGATTGAGCTTTTATGAGTTCATCCTCCAGAACAGAAATCTTTCCTTGCAAGATCTGAACTTGCTCACTCAGGCACTCCTGTACATACAGAAAAGAAGGAATTGAGACAAAAAAGCACAACGCAAAATTACAGAAAAATCTTACTGCATTCACAGCGAGAATTGCTTTCCGAAAGAATTCAAATGATTCACCCGGTGTGTGACGGCCTCATTCAACTCTTTCTCCAGAAACTCTCTTCTGATCCTCCACTCATCCTGAGATGATTCGTGGGCCAGCTTGAGTTTAGCAACCTCCTCCTCGGTTCTCGCAAGCTGAGCAAAGACGTTTCGTACCTGATGGAAGCAAAGACAGATGATTAACTCAATCTGATCAAACTGTTTGTAATGACACGGGAGAACACAGTAAGAAAAGACAGAATCTGACCTGAGCAGCAAGAGTCCCGTTCTCTTCCGTCAGCTCATCAATCTTTTTCTCTTTCTGAGAGTTGTCGGTTTTGAGGTCCTGGCATAGCTTTAGAACCTCATGTACTCTCCGAAGGAGACTGTAAAACAAATCAGACATTAATTATACTCAATGTATAATATTGAGTATATTTTGAATATTTTGAACCATCTTGAATATTCTATTCAAGATGGCGCCGCGGATGGCTGCCTCGGTTTGGAGTGCTCTAGTACTTATGTCTTTTTTGTTTGTTTTTCCTGTTTTAAGCTACTCTTCTTTAATCACTTTTACCAGGGACGAATTGCTTAACATTAAGCAATGCCCTTCTATCAATCTTTTCCCTAATTTTGAAAATTCAGACGTCTTACTGGACATTTTACTCGGAGGAGCAGCAGCTCTGTACAAACGCTCTAAAAGACGCAAGCGGGGAAAGCGAGCGGGTGCGCTCGTCAGACTCCGACGACGCGGATTTAGGACCCCGCTGCCGAGTATACACCTGGCGAATGTCCGCTCCCTTACCAACAAAACGGACGAAATACTCTTACTCACCAGGACAAACAAAGATTTTTCCAACTCCGCTGCGCTGTGTTTCATAGAAACATGGCTCAATGACACCATACCGGACAGCGCGTTACATCTGCCGGGTTTTCAGCTGTTCAGAGCGGATCGCATTGCCGAGTCAACAGGGAAGACACGTGGTGGTGGATTATGTTTTTATATAAACGAAGGTTGGTGCAGAGATATAACAACACTGAAGAAGATGTGCTTTTCGTACTTAGAAGCGTTCTCTATCAACTGCAAACCTTTTTATTCGCCACGCGAGTTTTCCTCATTTATTCTCGTGAATGTTTACATTCCTCCACATGCTTGTGCGAGCGCGGCGCTGCAACAGCTGGCGGATTACATCACTGACACGGAGCAGCAACACCCGGATTCTCTTATTATTATTATTGGGGACTTTAACAGAGCAAACCTCTCCCGTGAGCTGCCAAAATACAGGCAGCATATCACATGCCCCACCAGAGACAGCAACATTCTGGATCACTGTTACACCACAATACGGGATGCATACCACTCTGTTCCCAGAGCAGCTCTGGGTCTCTCTGATCATTGCCTGGTTCATCTTCTTCCGACCTACAGACAGAAGCTTAAATCTGCCAAGCCTGTAGCAAGAACAGCAAAGAGATGGAGCAGCGAAACAGAGCGGGCCTTACAAGCCTGTTTCGACTGCACGGATTGGAGTGTCTTTGAAGCTGCAGCCACTGATCTGGATGAGTTAACTGACACAGTGACATCCTACATCAGCTTCTGTGAGGACATGTGTATTCCCACCAGGACTCGCTTAACATACAACAATGACAAACCATGGTTTACAATGAAACTGAGACAGCTTCGTCAGGCCAAAGAAGATGCTTACAGAAGTGGGGACAAAGTCTTGTATAATCAGGCCAAAAACACACTGACAAAGGAGATAAGAGCAGCTAAGAGAAGCTACTCTGAAAAGCTGAAGAACCAGTTTTCAGCCAACGACCCTGCATCAGTGTGGAAAGGCCTGAAAGACATTACCAACTACAAGCCATCATCCCCTCAGTCTATGGGTAATCAACGACTGGCTGACGACCTGAACGACTTCTATTGTCGTTTTGAAATGCAGAGTCTCACCCTTCACACCCGCCCTGACCCTATCTCTGCTATACCATTAACACCTCCTCTTGACATTCAACCTGCACTTAAGATCTGCGAAGAGGATGTTTGCCAGCTTTTCCGCAAACAAAAGATCAGAAAAGCACCAGGCCCAGACAATGTCTCACCCTCCTGCCTGAAAGTCTGTGCGGAGCAGCTGTCGCCCATCTTCACTAATATTTTTAACAGATCTTTGGAGCAGTGTGAAGTCCCTTCATGCTTCAAACGCTCCACCATCATCCCTGTACAGAAGAAACCCAAAATATCTGGACTTAATGACTACAGGCCTGTTGCTTTAACATCTGTGGTCATGAAGTCATTTGAGAGACTTGTACTGGCCCACCTGAAGGACATCACCAGACCACTTCTTGATCCCCTCCAGTTTGCTTACCGAGCAAACAGGTCTGTGGACGATGCAGTAAACATGGGACTGCATTACATCCTACAACACCTAGACAGACCAGGGACTTACGTCAGGATCCTGTTTGTAGACTTCAGCTCGGCCTTCAACACCATAATCCCAGACCTCCTCCTGCCCAAGCTTACCCAGCTCTCTGTGCCAACCTCTACCTGTCAGTGGATTATTAACTTCCTGTCGAACAGGCAGCAGCTAGTGAGGTTGGGAAAATTTAAATCCAGCACATGTACCATCAGCACCGGAGCTCCTCAAGGATGTGTTCTTTCTCCACTGCTATATTCACTCTACACAAACGAATGCACCTCTACAGACCCTTCTGTCAAACTCCTGAAGTTTGCAGATGACACCACAGTCATTGGCCTTATTCAAGATGGTGATGAATCTGCCTACAGAAAGGAGGTTGCTCAGCTGGCTGCCTGGTGTAGTCAAAACAACCTAGAGCTGAATGCATTCAAGACAGTGGAGATGATAGTGGATTTCAGAAGGAACCCTCCATCACTTCCTCCCCTCACCATCCTGGACAGCACTGTGGATACTGTGGAGTCATTCAGGTTCCTGGGCTCCACCATCTCTCAGGACCTGAAGTGGGAGTCCCACATAGACTCCATTGTAAAGAAGGCCCAGCAGAGGTTATACTTCCTCCGTCAATTGAGGAAGTTCAACCTACCACAGGAGCTACTGACCCAGTTCTACTCAGTGGTCATCGAATCTGTTCTGTGCACTTCAATTACTGTTTGGTATGGCTCGGCCAACAAATCAGACCTACGAAAACTACAACGGACAGTTCGTAGTGCTGAGAAAATTATTGGTGCTCCTCTGCCCACACTTCAGGACCTGTACGATTCCAGAGTGAAAAACAGGGCAAGAAAAATCATCATTGACTCCACACACCCAGCACACAAACTCTTTCAAACACTTGGCAATAAAGCTCTTCTGATTCTGATTCTGATGTACCCTCACTTCAGAACAACTTTTTAGGTTTTATTTTTATTCTAAATCTTAGTTTTATCATTCCTCACCTCTCGTTCTTCTCCTGCAGCTCCAGCAGAGCGGCTTTATGGTCTTTCTCCAGCTCTCCCTGTTCCCGCAGCAGACGCTCGACCCTGTGCTGCAGCTGAGAGATCAAACCCTCTGTGTGCCACACACAGAACAAACACACATCAGAAATAACATCACTGACTCCAAACAGAACAACAAAAGCTGGTGTGTCTCACATACCTTTCTCTGAGATGATGCTGATCTGATTGGCCAGTTCTTTCTCCAGTTCGTCTCTGATGTCCCCTTCATGTGCCAGTTCTTTCCGGAGGCGCTTTAACTGGAAATGCGGCGTGCTCATCATGTCCTGCACTGGAGAGCTGGAGATCATACAGTAGATGTACGAGCATTATTTGGTCATATCATATTCTAACTTGGTACAAAAAGAGAATATTGCCCCATGATCAAACTTTAGTTTCATCAAACACCACAAAAAGCTATATTTATTTTTTTACTGAAATCAAAACATAAAAAAACTAAAACTGAAGAATTAGCTCCCATCCTTTTAACACGTAACCTGAAATCAAATATCGTGGCTGACTGAAATGAATGCATTTCTGTAATGACACTGTGATATATGAGCAGAAAGAACACCCACCCATCTGAACTGGAGGCCACAGTGCAGAGCTCTTGAAACTGAACTATGGGATGACGATGAAAGCGGCTGAAGAGCGGTGACTCTTCATCGGTGTAGAATGATGAACTGGCTCCGCTGTCAGAGCTGAAGCTGGAGAAATTCATTACAACTACATAGAGAAAGAAAGATTCATACACAAACATCCAGCAGATTACATATAAAAACATTTCACAGTGTTTAATGTGGCTACTTACAGTCTTGGGTCAGAAACTGATCTAAGCCTTCGTCTAAAGACAGACCATCCGCATTGTCTTTTACAAAACGAAACATGGACGCAATCACGGACTGAATGAATAAGAGAGAGAACCATCAATATATCAGAGTTTCAAGCAATCGGTTGTAGTAACACTAAATGTTTGGAGCTTCATCTGTAGTAAGTGAATGTGGTCATGAGAAGGGATGTAACAATATTATCGATATCGTGTTTTCGCAATAGCAAAAATGTCTCAATATTGTTGTAGTCACATGACAGTATGAAACGATAGGTCTTTCGGGCCTAACATAGAGAATGTTAGAAAAAATAATAGATATTACCTCTGGCAAGGTCCACCTTGGTGCAATTATTTTATTTTATTAAAGGGATTTTTAGGTCATTTGACCCATCTCATACTATAACTCATACCTCTAAAGAACAGTTATGAGTAGAGGATAAAGAAAAGAGGATGTTTATGGCACGTTTCCAAGTCATCATTTGACATGCAAAATATTGCAATAAATACAGTGCCATACCGAGGTATTACCGTACAATGAGATTTCGATATTGTTACATCCCTAGTCATGAGTATAGACTAACCTCTGTACTTGTGCTCACATTCATGAGCTTGTGTTTAAAACTGCAGTAACAAAGCAGAAGTGCAACCTGTGCACAAAAATTAAGCACACATGAATACAAAAAACACAAATACACACTACATTTTACATGCACACCATTACGGGAAAAGTTAAAGGAATTTTGTCATAATTTGCTAAGCCATTTGGGTCACCATTGACTCCCATAGTAGGAGAAAAGACTACTATGGGAGCCATTTGGGTCACCATTGACTCCAATGGTGACCCAAATGGCTCGCATAGTAGTCTTTTTTTTCATAGTAGGAGAAAGGACTACTATGGGAGTCAATGGTGACCCAAAACGGCTTAGTTACAAACTTTCATTAAAATATTTTTATTTGTGTTCAGGAATACAAACCAATGTATACAGGTTTGTAAAAACTGGAGGGTGAGCAACATTTTCATTTTGGGTGAACTATTCCTTTAACGTTAAATGAAATATTTATGTAAATTACTCAAGTAAAACAAGACCCAAACACACACCTTGGCGAGCTGAAGCTCCAGATCAATTCCTTGACTCACTTTCTGTGAGATGAGGGAACCTTGTGTTCTGCTGAAGTTAAAGTCATCTGCAGATGATGGACAGCCATTAAGGTCAAATAAGCAGAGTTTTATCAGCTTAAAGCAAAACCGTTGTTTGTAAATATTTGTGTGGAACCCTTGCACAGAGAACCCAAACACTCGACAGGCCCTGTCGGCAGGAACCAGCATCACTCTGTGTGGCGTCCAGGACTACTGCACTGCTCGGCTCAGCAACCACATTTGGACAAACCACACATTTACAGTACTCTGACTAAGACCAAACCTTAATTAAACATTCTGGGTTCAATACCATAGACATACACGACATAAGATTCAGTTGCCAAGCAGCATCTCTGTTCAATACAAGTAAAGGTTTATCAACAACATTTGCGGCATTTTGAAAAAGACACAAAAGATGTATCGTAATGTATAGGTCTGCAACAGATTCATTCTCGTTTTCAAAGACTTAGAGCATGACCTGAATTGAAGTCAGAACATTCCCTGAATGTAAACAGCCCAGCGGGTTAATTATTAAGCTAATGTCATTTGATTTTTTTAACTGAGGATCTTAATATTGACATAACATAACCCCACAGATGCAGTACATAGACACAGAGTAAACACACAAGCATAGATTTTAAACTTACTGTGCAAAATGCTGAAGATGAGTTCGACTTTATTATCAACGGGTAATGACATCAGTTTCTCACATTCCTCTTTCCCTTGTCTACATGAAATAAGAAACAGAAGTGTATGTCATTGAAACATTTTTTTATCATTAAGTATCGAATCATCAAAATTCAACGTCAAATCAAACTTACAATTTACAGCAGATTCTCATGAGCAGGTGCCCATCCCTAATATGGATGAACTGTGTGACGGGTCCATTTGGAAACACACCGTTCATCTGTCAGAAGACAAGAGTCACTCATTACATCTCTTAAAACGTTACAGAGGAGACACCATCAGTTTCACAATGTTGTTTACTTATCTAAAAAAGTAAAGTTGTTTACTTTCTTTACATAACCAAGCAGTTTAAGGAGTCTCATGTAATTTTTTTGTTAAGTCTTAATAAAGGAAAACAATAAAACAGTGTGACTGATAATGCTGTATGATATACAGTGTAACTTAACACACTTCTGGTTTGGTGTTTTTAAATGGGTGTGAAACAACGTTACGTTGAAAAACAAAAACTTACCCATGTTAAAAGCGCCTCCGCCGTCAACCTATTTAACTTCATGGCGGACTCTAAAACACATTTCAAAATCATATTAAATCATAAACAACAATGGAGAAACCGCATACAACTGAAGATGCATTAAAAACACCCACATGCAGTTCAGGGTGAACATTTCTACAATATGTAACTTCGTATGACTTTTGATTTAATGGTTCGTTTTAATGACATTATGCTTTGGACATGCACATAGGACAAAATGTTTAGAAACATATAAAGATCTGCTTCACAAATCTAGATTACAGACAAACATATACAACAATGCCCAAGTGTTCGTGTAGTTATAACTAAACGTATAACTGTTAGCAAGTTAATTTTGTATTCTTTGTTTACGTCGCATGCGTTACCATCCAAGTTAACTTTCCTATATTCAACATGACACAGCGGCAAAATCTAACTGTCTTATATATTTGCCAATAAAGCTAAATATATTAATAAAAATGATGTTTTTACCGTGAGCTCAGGGTGAAACAAAACTGAGATCCACATCAAATCTCTCGCCGAAACGTTTTCAAATTCAAACTCACAACGCCTACTGTACGTGAACGCCCATTGGCCCGTCGAGTGACGACGCAACGATATTCGCTCTTCTTATTGGCTGTGTTAAATTATAGCGGCCAATGGAACGTTTCAAGCAGCGCCCCCGTGGGAAACGTTGCAGACAGCGTAAAAACAGTTTTAGTGGTTTTTACCTATGATTCTAGAAATGAACCATTAATCATTTTTGTCGTATTTAAAGACAAATACATGCAAAGGGGAAATCGACCGTCAAACGAATACATTTCCCAGAATGCTGGTCTCCAAAACAACTTCTTGGGGCGTGCCCAATGCCCATGCTGCTATGGGATGGTGTTTGTTATGAAGTAACAATGTGATTCTAGGATACTGTTTTTAAGGGTTGATTGCAACTGCAAACCAGTCAAGTATTTGTGTTTGCTGTTTTTTTTTATTGTAATTCAATTTGTACTTTTTACTCTTTTTGAATGAACCAAATCAAAGACATTTTAAACTGGGATTATGTTTCGCATATTACTTACACAAATTATATATAATATTTTATATATATAAATATTTTTTTATAACATATATAAGATTTCCTGTGGCTCAGTGGTTAGAGCATGGCACTAGCAATGCCAAGGTCATGGGTTCGAGCCCAGGGGATTGCACCATCAGAACTGTGATTTTGAAAGTGACCTATTAGTCAGATATGGTGACCCATACCCGAAATGTGTCTTCTGCATTTAACCCATCCAGTGAGTAGTGACCACGCTTGCACAGCAAGTCGTGAATACACGTACACCCGGAGCAGTGGGCAGCTATCACTGCAGCGCCAGGGGAGCAAGTGGGGGTAAGGTGCCTTGCTCAAGGGCACCTCAGTCGTTACCCGCCAGCTCTGAGAATGGAACTGGCAACCTTCTGGTCACAAGTCCGACTCTCTAACCATTAGGCCAAGAGTTGTCGGGGGCAGTTTTCCACACTGTCTATCTGTTCTTGTTATGTTCCTGCCACAACAGGTGCTGAAACTGCGCTTGAGATCCTGTTACAGACCTTGCTGTCTTATGCATAGCAACAGAAATCACTTATAGTTCCAATACACACGCAACCACAGTCAATTCCACAATCTAACCATTTCCCAAAGTCAAAAGAATCATGAAACCCATTTCTCCCCAGATCTATAATGCAAAAATCATATGTGATTCATACTTTAGCAGTATTTTGCTGTTTTTGTGAAGTATTAGTTTATAATAATGTATTATAATTCATTTAAATGTATTGAAAAACAAACCCACAAGGGCTCAAAGCACAGGAAATAGTTATTCTAAACACCACTTCTCTGTTGCTTAAGTGGTGGCTTAGTTGTCGCTGGATGTGTGGTGAAACTTCTTAAGCAACAGAGAAGCATGTCCAAATGACTCCTATACAGCTTACAGTGAAATAGATGAGTGAGAATCTTTCATTAACATGTGGCAGTCAAAAATAAAAAAAATCCTGAAACATTCTCACTGAACTCACAAGACCAAGCAAACTAAAATAAAAACACCTGGTAATTTTTAAAGTCTTTAATGCATAATTCCATTCAACAAAACAGTATTAACAGAAAATTGAGATTAATATTTTTTGGTACTAGCCTAAGAAAATTACCTCTGTAAATCAGGTAGTATTCAGATAACAAACTTTAACAATACTCTTAGCAAACTGCAACCGAAACCGAAAGAATTTGAGCATTGCAATGTCTTGAATCCCTTTAACAACCCTCAACGAAGGAGAAAAGTGACTTGCGATGACCCGGAGGGCAAAGTTTTACCACACAGTCTGTGAGCTTGCATAAATACATAAAACCAAAAATAAATAATTACACAAACGTTGTGTGTGGCATTTTTCAGGCGTTTTCCTCGGCACAAAAGCAAAACTAAACAAAAAATATTGGATGTTAGAAGCATCATAATATTTGCTCGCTCTTTTAATAGTTTTATTTGTTTTAAAAGTGGAACACGCAGGATAAAGTGTCCCTGTTTGCTTAACTAAAAACAATCTACTGTATGCAAAGCCTCAGGACTAGGCGTAATGCGGCCAGGGGGCGCTGTAGAGGCATTATTTCCTGCTACATGTCGTACTAATCATTCTTTATATTTCAAATCATTTTACACTCTGTACATTAAAGGCATTGACACAAAGAACATAATTTACAAACTTACATCTCCCACCACGAGACAGTTCAAACCCACCACCTCATCCACTATACAGTATGCTTATATGTTCGGCAGGCCCCTATAGACTCTGCTTAACCGATGTCCATCATGTCTGATGTGACTGCATGTTTGATTTGAACAGACGGGATGTAGAAAAGGTGTGCAGAAAGAGAGCACAGAATCAGAATGACTGACATGGCCAGACATGCACCTCATGCACATAAGCTCATATTAGTTGTCACCTGCTAAACGTTTTTTACACGTTGGCAACAAGAAAAACGCTGCATAGGCAAAACAAGAAATGATGTCTGAAACGTCAGTAGATATCATGCTCTGCTTTCAGCTTGGATGCTCTCATTTTAATAGAGCTTTACTGGTGGGATGGGAAATCAAAGGGTTAATTAATGTGACATTATGTGCATTTTACTTGCGTATCTTGCCTATTTCGATCCAGGACGTAGAACCACGGTGCATGTATTTGTGGGGTTTAAAATGAACTCTAAACCACAGTGATTCCAGAAATCTACAGGAGAACAACCAAATGACATGCGGGACGATGCCAAACTAAAACTCCCCCAAACACCTGTGTTAAGACACTTTAATACTAAACAGCAAAACTGTGCAAATCTAGATATAACTCAAGTACAGTTTTTAGAGAAAGAAGCTAGAGATGGGAGTATAGAAAGTCTGCATGTGTTTAATGCACGGTGGAATAAAAAACCTGTACGGAAACGACCTCAAACTGTGGATACAAACTTCACTAAAGCGAATACATCAGCTTGACTCCGAGTTATAGATGTTTAATGCACATTCATGATCAAACACAACTCACCACAGCTGAAATAATAGATCATAAGTTACGTCTGCTCTGCCCTGAGGGATGCTGGGTAATGCCATAAAAAATGTACTCGAGGAGCTCTGGTCTGGATTAATTACATTTATCTGCCATTGGTGTCTGCATCTCTTGTGGACTGAAGATGTTTGGAGGAGAAAATGAAGAACAAAAAGGGGCCAGAAAGAAAGAAAATGGGGTGGGTTTCCGTCTTTCGAATTATGGTATCGCAAACTGCACAACCAGCTCTTCTTTTGCATCTACTTTGATTTGTGAGATGGCGCTGTAGGCGTACGCAGCGATCTTCGAGACCTGCGGAGGTAAAAAACTATTTAACAAACCATTCATCAAAAAGAACACTGCATAGATGAAGGGTGACGGATGAAACCGTGTCTGACCTGTTGTACATCTGTGAAGGGCACCAGGTCGGCAGCGAGCACCTGGTGTGGCTGGCTGGTGAGCGATGGGAGAGGAACGGGTTTCTTCTGAGACAGTGTTCTGCTCAATACTTCCAGCTTTGTGCTGAAACAAACACATGATTTTGTCGTTACGACTAGAATTGTGATGTACGGCACACAGAACTGCGTAATGAACGGCTAACATATAAATGTGGTCATTCAAAATCATTTAGCATCATCAAAAACCCATTTTAAACAACACTTATATTAGAGTTTATTAGTTTATTCAAGTCTTAACACTGAATATTTGTACTTACCGTATATTGTCCCAAGACTACTTGAAATGAACTGGTGACTGATTAAAAACACATAAAAACAAACCTGTACTGTCTGGCTCGGTCCATGTATTCATGCTGTTCCATGCCTTGAGAATCCACAGCCGACACGTCAATGATGTTTCTTAGCAGAGATACAAGAAAGATCAAGTTTTAATGTAATGACAGCAAACAGATTGTGTCAAAATTAAAAAGGGCACTTTTGTGTCATACTGGGCTGTCCGCTGCAGAATGACAGTTAGTAGAGCCTGCTCGTCTGTGCGGTTGGACGGCAGGCTGTCTGTGTTTCGCTCCATGCCATTGGTTGGTTTTCGGTCTTGATTTGGGTCAATCAAAGGCTTCCGCTCATTTACATCCTGCACAGACAGGTCAGACAGAACAATGTTAGAAACATATAACAGTGTGGAGTGCTGTGGTTTAGAAGTGAAAACACTGGGCTGGTAAGCTGAAGGTTGGTGATATGAGCCTTGCGCAATGCAATCCATTACATTGTAGAACAACTCATGTTTAAAGGGATATTTCACAGGCAAATCAAAATTTCCCCATGTCTTACTCACCCTAAAGGCATCCTGACTGAATATGACTTTCTTCTTTAAGAATAATGCAGCAATCCGGCAAATGACGCAGGCGTATCGTATGTTCCAGTGACGAACGCGGCATTTTTCGTTTTGTTCCAATAAGATGCCGCCTCCTCTTCGCGGGAGCTTACGTCACCGTCATTTGCCGGAAAAACAAGCCTCAGGTTCACGTGCAGCCGAGGAATAATGGAAGCTAGACATCAACGTTAATAGTGCTGTCAATACAGATATTTCTCTTAAACAAACGCATCGATTCGCTTCGGAAGACCTTTGTTAAGACCACAGAGCCGTGTCGAGCAGTTCTTTGATCGATGGATGCACTTTTTGGAGATTCAAAAAATTGCCCCACCATTCAATCCCATTCTACCGCTTGGTGTGGTATTATAACTTCGACTGCATTATTCTTCAAGAAGAAAGTCATATTCAGTCAGGATGCCTTGAGGGTGAGTAAAACATTGGGAAATTTTGATTTGCCTGTGAAATATCCCTTTAACGGTGAAATATTTCACCTAAACGGAATATTCAATAAAGGATGGGAATTTTTGTTTGGGAATACCAGAATGCGAATTTGCAGTGCATTATGCAAGGTTAGGTAGAGCCTATTTATCAAATCTATAACTATTTGCTCATATTGATGTAAACACTTATCCAAAGTGTCAAGGTACATTTGATCAGTTTGTGTGTTCCCTGGGAATCAATTCAAGGTACACGCTACATTACTTGACGAAGTAGCCTAAACCATTGCCTGAAAAGCAACTTAATTTTTGGCTAACAGCGATCAAGCAGTATTTTCACAAAATCATATTTTTTGAGGACTCGTGCACAATAGATCCAACAGGACTGAATATGAGTGTGCTAAGACAACATCACTCACATGTCATGCACAGGAGATAATACACTGTCACAGACACATATTAATTTCTAAACAAACAAGATGTTCGGCTAAATGCTTAAGAACATTTCGTCTCACCATCTAACCATATCCCAAATTTATGTTTGTCGTCCCCATTAACTAGATAAATGACATTTATCTAAATAAAATTACATTTTATTTACATTTTAAATCAGGAACCGGCCAAACCTTACTCAAAGAATCACATGCACATATTTATGTCATTGGGGGGGAAAAATCCATAATATAAAATGCATACACAAAAGCAATTACTAAGTGATGCAATAAAAGGGATTAGATCATAGAAAAGTTTGTAAAGTCTGAGAGCAGCATAACAACTTGAAGCATTTTATCTTAAATTGTTAAGTAATTTCTTTGCTTTAAATGTTTTAACCTCCTACAATTGTACCATTCCAAACAAGAACTAGATTCAGTTTGTGGTGTCTTTTGGATTCCACTCAATTAATCTGAGAAATGTTTGTGAATGTTACATTTCCAGGATTTACATGACCGTGGGAACCCTGTATGTTATTTCCTCATACAGAAGAGATCACATGTCAGATCCAGACATCTGACACATCTGATCCAGAGGAATACAATCTAACTCGCATACAGAGTTTGTGCAAAACCAACCACATTCGCTCCAACTCTTATGACACCTTCATAATCGAATGTTTTCTGATCTTGACGTCAACAGTATAATAATATTATTAATAATAAGTTTGGTTCTGATTATACAAAGACTTTACGGCTAAATTCGCTGGTCTGTCCCTGCTGTAAGAACACAGGGCACACATAATAATTCTCTGTGTGTAACAGTTAGCTGTATTTATGCCTGTTTCTGGTGTATTTTGATAAATCTCTTCACCTGTTCCGTCGTTTCGCTCTCGCTGCTGTAACAGCACCCCATGATTTCCGCCCAGCGGGTCAAATCTCCACTTCGTGCGGCTTTTCTTTCTATTTGGACTAGGATTGGGTTTTGTTTAGCAGTAAAAGGCTTCGTTGCAAGCGCAGGAACAGTCACATGACAGCGCTCCCAGAACGTCACGTGACTTCCGTCCCTTCACAAGTCCCCAGTCCGTCATTTCCGCCCGTTGCTCGCTGACATCGCTGTGAGAATGAGGAAAGGCGTATGTTCGTTTTCGATTAGGATTTTGAAATGACATGTACAATTACACGTAAATTAATAATTAATTTTATTTGATCACGCAGCTATCTTTTCAAAACCCCGCCCTCCGAAGCCGTATCACCCAACCCGATGTCAGCAAACCACAACGATCACAAATGATTGGCTTAATAACGTTTCGGCTATTTATCGAGTAATAGGTATTAAAATCTCATGCAACCCTACATCATATCGGGTCTACTAACTTAAAAAATATGATTGTTAAATAACTGATAAGGATTTAAAATTATAGACACTGTCCCATTACAAAGTTGCTGATATTGCTACACTAATTCTCATTTTCTCCATCACAATACAATCAAACTTAACAGGCACAATTAAAGGCAATACAAAACAGGTCTCTTATTCTGAAGCATAGGCTTTATTGGTTGACATGAGACATGTGGTGGCGAAAAGTCAATCAGCCAATGTAGAAAGAATTCACGAAGACCAGAGAGCCAGGTTTCAAGAGGTTTCAATCTTTATTTGCTCGAGCAAGCAAAGTGAGACATACAGAGTTCATCTGTAGATGCCTAACAATTACACTTCTGACTCCATCTTTTATACACTGTTCTCAAGTCGTTATCACAGTTTAAACCAATCATATTTACCTGACATCATCTTCTCCCAATCAGATTCTACATGACATCACTTATTTTTGTTTAACCATCCTCTTTTGACTTTCCACAGTTATATATCAAACTTCTTACGTTAACTTTTAACTGTGGCGAAACCTTTTAAAGGATTAAAAAATATATGTACATACATCCATCTTTAAAATAGATGTATGTCATATTGACATTTACTACCCCTAGCTTACATGTACTTCAAAAACTACCATGCATTTTAGACCAGATCTCGTGAAGAATGCATATTGTGTGTGTGCTCAAAGCGTTTGCGTGCGAAAGATGTCTTATGGTGCTGTTTGATGTTCAACCTGGCCTGTAACCTTTGACCCATGAGATCATGGTCTTTTTGCTATGAGACTCATAGTCTTTTCTGTGTTAGAGAAGTGTGTGAGACCTTTATCTAGTTTAAATGCATTGTTTCATACAAAAACTCAATCAATAATAGAAAAACTTAATACTGTAATAGAAAAACCACCATAGACACGTGAATGGGATTTCAATAATGGGCAGATAAAGAAATCCAATGAATTGTTCACTCGTTAAACATCCAACAAGGAAACAGCAACACACTAGTTCCCTAAACCACTAGACAAGATTTCACTGCGATGCTTTTGAACAAGTTTTCTTGTGAGAAAGCAAATGAGCAGATCTGTTGAATCTCTTCTCACACGCAAGGCATTGATATGGCCTCTCTCCAGTATGGAGCCTCTCCTGCGTCTTCATTCTACCTTTGGTTGCGAAACACTTGTAGGGCTTTTTATCTGAGTGAACTGTTCCATGCTGCCTCAGCACCCCGGCTGATGGAAAGGTCTTTTCACACACCAGACACACGTGGTCTCTCACACCAGTATGAATTTTGACTTTTTATCTCATAATTATGACTTTTTATCTCATAATTTTGACTTTTTATCTCATAATTATGACTTTTTAGAGCCTGATTTTTTTTAACACGTGGCGGAATTGGGCTTCCATATAAATCTGATTCAACCGCAGACAGCAACAAAAGTAATTTATGACCTTTGATGTACTAAAGGTTCAGTTATTCAGATATCATTATTTTGTTTTGTGTTATTTCACACATCCAGTAATTTTCTTACTTAAACCACAAAATCTGGTGAACCTTTTTACTTTTCAATGTCCCTGTAATGAAGAATGACCAACCTCTTTTTTCGTCAGTATCTTCACGTACTGTCCTGCTGTGTTCCGGATCTCTTATGTCTTTAACAATCTCCATCTTAACCACTAAACCCTAAAACAAATGAAGATTTTATTTCCTAAAAGAGATAACTCCGTTTTTAACATTTTTCAAAAATCATGTTTTTTGGTCATGTTTTTTATGTGCATTCCAATTAATATCAATCAAACTGCAGTTGGTTTGTTTTTATTTAAGCCACGATAACTAAAAAAAAATACAGCTAACTAACACAATAAAAACATGATAACAGAATAAAAAACATGATTTGTTTTTGGAAATAAACTCTTTAAATATTCTCATTTTACAACATTTCTGACAAGCTCACATGTTCAAATATGTCTGAAAGATACTTACCGCTTTAAAGGTGTCATGAACTGGGCTTGTTTATTGTTTAATACTGTTGTAAGAGGTCTACTTATGATGTTCGCGTGGTTGTTACATTCAAAAACATCAAAATCAGTAAGTAATAGGCTATTTTCTACCTGGGTTTTGAGGATGGCTCGACAAACGCTCGGTTTAAATCGGCGTTCCGCCATGAAGACTTGGAAGTAAACGCCCACTGCTATGATTGGATAGCAGTTTGCGTAGTAAACTTAGTTGGAGCCTTCAGTGAATTTGGTTAGAGACGTAATGTTAGGTTACACATTCGCCCTATTCGCACAGGATTAGTATTATCTTGGGACCTCGTGTGATTTATAAATTGCCTCCCCACATCTGTATGTCATGTGGCGCATTCGCATGGGATAAATGAAGCCTGTGATTTTACTAAAATTTACTGACTTATTTCCCGGATGTGATGGCAAGGCTTTGCGTATAGTTTGTATAGCCTATAGTTGTATGGTGTTTAATGATATCCGTACCTGTCAGCATTTGAGCCCTGTGATCGCGAACCGGACATAAGATCACTGCGATCGCAAATCTCAAATGTTACGAGAGTTTCCATGATAAATAAACAAACGGGAGACTCCCGGTAACTTATGGATATCACCCAGCACCCAAAATAATACCAAAACACTTCAAAACAGCCTCCATTATTTGCAAACGGTGGATAAAACCTTGAAAAATGATATATAAGCCTGCGGAATCACAAAGATGCCGATTCGCACAGGACTAATATTATCACAGGACCTCGGTGTTCATCAAAATATGGTAGATCATTTGTGGGGGAAATTTTACTTTACAAATTACAGACATGGCCGATTCGCACGGGATTAAGATCACAGAAAACCCGTGCAATATCAAGTGATCTCTAACAAAGCAATAGTGACGCATAGTACAAAAATGTTTTACTCACATAAGATTGCTGCACCATTCCTATCGGATCCAATATTGACGGCACACAGGGGCGTAGCAAGCTTTTCAAAAGTGCGGGGGATGGATGTGGTTTGTTTGTTAACAATAAAAATGATGAATACAATGACAGAAGGGTACAAAAGGTATAATATACAAGATATAAAAAGCTTCCCATTTAAATGAGTGATACTAGAAAAGTATAAAAACACACTCGGTGATAAGCTTGATAGTGACATGGGTCTGACATGACTGTGACTGCTAAATTTTGCATACTTGCGCCTTGAAAAGGGGAGATATATTAAAAAAAACGCCCACACAAAGATTTTCTCTGGTGGTATAAATAATGTAACAATTTACTGTTTTTAAACATTAAAATAATATACACTTTTCTTTCATAGTTCTTCAACAGGTATGCAAACAATGACATCATTTCTCACTTTTTTCTCCTCAACAGGTACAATCAAACACAACAGGTAAGTATCCACAAAAGTATTCAGCTAATCAACAAACAATGCTCAAAATATCAAAATCAATTGCACTGGCAATAAACCCATAAATACACTGCTTAACAATGACAATCTGTCCCTCCTAATCGTCAATTCCCTGCATTCTTAATCACAGTTACTTTATACATTGCATGCCACATACATAACCGAATTTAGCTAGCTGCTGAACAATATCCCAATTAGCAATTAGCATTAGTCTAAAAAATGAAATATAATACAGAAAACACTCAACATGTCAACAAAACATAAACAGAACATCTTCCCAAACACATATCAAGCTTACTTAAAAACCTCGAAAGCATAAACACTCATTCAAAGTACCTGGAAAAGGGAGATGTAAATAACCATAACCATAAGTTCCCGCCTCCTCAGCACGAGCTGACAGATAAATCTAACACACCAAGAGAGGTGGGACTTAAGGCAGAACAGCCAATCATCAGCCGGTCACACTCAAAGCCGGTGTCATGTTTGAGAGGGAGGGGATAGGAGGCAGCCGCAGCGAGCACAGACACAGAGCGGCCAGAGAAACGGAGGAGCGACTGCTGTAAGGTGTTTGTGCAAAACTGCAGAAAAACTGCAGAAAAAGTGCGGGTGTTGAACCCTCTCACCGGGAAAAGTGTGGGTGTTAAAACACCCACATCCCCCATGGGTGCGACGCCCCTCAGGCACAGCACTGCTTTTTAATTTTAGTCTCTCTGCAAATCCAGCGTCGACCTCTGCCTTGTTCACAAAGGAATCCGCAGTAATGTTTTACCCACGTGAGCTGGAATGTCTTTAAAAGTAAACTTCAACCACACATTACTAATGTCGGAATCCGAAGGAAGGTTATGCAGCGACTGTGTTCTTTCACAACCAGGCACTGACTCCACAATATTTCGCAATCTTTAACGGCATGTTTATTGCTTGCTCGCTCTATATGGGTCCGCGCAATTTGTGTTACTTCAGTACTGTCATGCACAAACCAGTGGGCGGGGCTAGAGAAGTAGTTGTTGATATTCTTCTGTGGAGGCGGTGTTTAACCTAGGTGCATTCCAGGACCTGGTTTTCGCTGGGCCTGGTGTCAATAACAGTTGTAATTTCAGTAACAAGGCCGTTTTCAGGTCTGACACTTACAGGATGTTCGCTTGAATACGATTCCCTCTTATATAACAAAAGCACGGGTTATAATTGATATCTTAACTCATCGCTCCTTTAAATCACTTAATGAAAACTAATTGCTCGATCGCATTTGTATACATCTTCAAAGTTAAAAACGCTTATCTTACTTTAATTGTAAGAACTATGAAGACATAAAAATAAAACTAGGGATCTTTTCTCCAAACATTAGAATCAAAAAGTGCAAATTATGTGCGAAGCATAGCAGAGCTCCAGCGCCATCTAGCGATGTGGCGGTATGAGAAAAATATCTCTTCAAATCCGCCATCCATCAGTATCAATAAGTATTAAGTCCCAAATATCGAAATGAGATATTCATAAACTTATATATTTTTTTATTTAAAATTTGTCCATTTTGATTTGCTATTTTATGTTTTTATATAATAGAATTGAAAGAGTAACTAGTGGAAGTGAGTAACTAAAAAAACATCATGATTTTGTGAATGTAGAAAAGTCTTTTAGTTGCTCACAGGCAAAAATTCTTGTCTCACAAAACAGAAACCTAAGACCAGGGGCCAGTTGCATAAACTTAGCCACCAGGTTAAGACTGTGTCTAAACAACTAATCTCACTAACTAGCAATTAGTTAGGACTAATGAGTCTTACTTTTCATATTTCAATTAGACCATTCTACCATTTTGTGTAACAGATTTGTAGAAGTTATGACCGATCTTGAAAAAAAAATGTGATGACTAATTTGTAAGACTAGTCTAAACATTTTATGCAACTGGCCCCAGAAGAACATTTTTTTTGTTGCCCATATTAGAATACTTAATATTCACCTAATAGTTCATGCTGGAGAGAAACCATTTACCTGCCCAATACCGCCATCAGCTCATAGCAAAAAACATTGATAAGAAAGAATAATGATTTATATTCTTGAACATATTCCTGTGTGTTTTAATATAATCAAAATTTCTATGCATATTATCTACCAACACATGAGAGAAGATTTTGTTCAATGTAACCATCTTAAAATAAATATTTTGTGCTCAAGGTAAAGCCTTCTGACAATTTTACATACCAGATGGTCATGTGGTTATCATTTTTTATCTCGTGAAGTGTTACACCCTGCATCACACATTCTTGACCACATAATAAAGTTTATTTGTGTGACAGCTCTGTGGCACAATACCATCAAACAGGCACAATTAAGGTAAAACAACACACACCCTCCGATTCTGAAGCACATGCTTTATTTATTGGTGATATCAGACATGGAATTTGGACAGTGGACAGCAAAAATAATCCAATGAAATGTTCACCAAACCAACAGAATAGCAGTGGCTTTCACTGCATCAATGGAAAACATTTTTTACTTCTGATTAAGTAATCCAGAAGATTGGTTGAATCTCTTCTCACATGCAGGACACTGGTACGGCTTCTCACTAGTGTGGAGTCTCTCACTTTCAGGTTACCAGAGTCCGAGAAACACCTGCCATATACTAATCCCGTGTGAATAGGGCTATCAGGGCATATCAAACGATCTCTAACAAAGCAATAGTGACGCATAGTACAAAAATGTTTTACTCACATAAGATTGCTGCAACATTCCTATCGGATCCAATATGGACGGCACAGCACTGCTTTTTAATTTTAGTCTCTCCACAAATCCAGCGTCGACCTGTGCCTTGTTCACAAAGGAATCCGCGGTGAAATGAATCGAACAAACGTTCAATGTTTTACCCACGTGAGCTGTAAACGTCTTTAAAAATAAACTTCAACCACGCATTACTAATGTCGGAATCCAAAGGAAGGTTATGCAGCGACTGTGTTCTTTCACAACCAGGCACTGACTGCACAATATTTTGCGATCTTTAACGGTATGTTTATTGCTTGCTCGCTCTATCTGGTTACGCGCAACTTGTGTTATTTCAGTACTGTGGGCGGGGAAAGAGAAGTAGTCGATGATATTCTTCTGTGGAGGCAGTGTTCAACCTATCATAGATAGGTGCGTTCCAGGACCTGGCGTTCGCTGGGCCTGGTGTCAATAACAGTTGTAATTTCAGTAACAAGGGCATTTTCAGTTCTGACACTTAGTGCTGTCACGATTATTAAATAATCGTCTCATCGCGATTGTTTGGCCTCATCGCGATGGTTTCAGATCATAGCATTTATTGCACATCTCTATAGAAGACACTAGGAGGAGCTGTAGTGCCTGCATATTACATATTTTAGTGTATTTATCGTAACTAAAGGCAAGCATTGAAATACTTGTAAAATATACCACCACAACACAAACAAAACTAAAGCATATACCATAAAAATAACCTGCAGTACAATTTAATATTATTTAAGCTAATCTCAGTGTGAAAACCAGTCTACCAAAATTTCATTAACATAGAAGTACAATTTTATTGTAGTCTTGTAAGCGAGAGAAAAACAGACTAGAAGCTTTTCTATGACTGATAGCATATCAATGGTGGCTTCACTCCTGATCAATTTACTCAATTTACAAGTATTTGGCGGTTGTATTATTGACAGGTAAAAGCCTAAACCTCAAATATATGATAAACCAATATTTTCTGTTGTATTTCCAAGAAAAAAAAACTTTTTTTATATTCAGAACAATATGGTCGTTTCAAAGCTGAATCAAAAATGTATGAGAATTAAATGTCAAAGCTCTAAAACAGACAATTAATCGCCATAATTTACTGGACAATTAATCGTCAGCCAAATTTCATAATAGTGACAGCCCTACTGACACTTACAGGATGTTCAATTGAATATGATTCCCTCTTATATAACAAAAGCTTGGGTTAAAGTTTGTCTTAATTCATGACTCCTTCAACTAAAGATTATGAGGGCACACTATTTTTAAAAAGAGAATTACCCACATTAATAAACTATTTACAATAAACGCTGCAATATTTCATGAAAAAATAGGCACTGTATTTTTTTTATTTCACTGGGACTTTAAGCTCTTTGGTACCTCAATTCATTCAATCATCAACCTCTTTGCTCTTCAGCATTTTCATGTTCCGTTCTATTGGGTTCTGGATCACTCTTGTCTTTAACAATCTCCATCTTAAGTAACGTTAAATCTCTAAAGCATAAAGAGCATACGCTCTTGGAAAATGGAAAAGTTAAAGGGGTCATATGGCGCGAATACGTGTTTTTCTGTCTTTGGTGTGTTATAAGTTGCCCATGCATGTATTAGACACGTAAAATTGCAAAAATTGAAATGTCGGAACAAAAGATGCATTCTATCTAAAAGCGAATGCTCACCCAGACCTGCCTGAAACGCCTCGTGTAACCACACCCCCACAAATCTACGTCAGTTCGTAGTATGATTTGACTAAGACAACCCAAATGTATACGCAAGCAAGGTGGGCGTACATGTCAGTACAATTGCTTTGGAACCTGATGTTCCAAATATGGTAAGAGGCGTAACATTTCCGTCACACGCTTGCAGTATTCGACCAATCACTACGCACTGGTTAACTGGCCAATCATAGCACACCCCGCTTTTCAGAGCCATGAGCTTTGTAAAAAATCTGCGCGTTTGAGAGGTGGGGCAAAGAGGAGCTACAAACATGCACATACAGCATTTTGAACCTTAAATTGTGTATACACATTGCATTACATTTAAAACAAACGATAATATTAGTTTAAGCCATGTCATATGACCCCTTTTGTCACGATTCTCGTGGCTGAAGAACCCAAATGCAGGCAGGCAGTAAGGGGTTAACAAAATATATTTATTTTACACAAAAACACGCAAAACAAAAACCCACAGTGGGGAACAAAACACGATAATAAATGGAGGAACAAAACAGACACAAACTCACTAACCTAAAATACAAAGACTAAGGACCACACTGGAAAAACTACAATAAACTAACAGACACTAAACTCACGGAACAAGAACACACAGCACTAGGCACGGAATCAAGATGAACAGGCATGAATACAATCCACGGTACAATCCACAAGCACAGGACAAAGAAACAAGAGGGTATATATATAGGTAAGACAAACGAGGGATAACGACACGGGGGCAGGTGTGGGTAATCAAACACTCAGGGAAAGATAACAAGGAAACGAGAGGAGCGGGACCAATGACGAGACACTGGAGAGAACGCATATTATTGTCAAAAGGACAATAATATGTTTCTCTCCACACATAACCAAAGACTTTGTCATGGCTCTGCTACAGGACCAAGAAAAACATGACTAAATGAAGCAAAGCCATGACACCCTTTAATAGTAAATCATTTACTATATTCAACACCACATTGTGAGTGATGATGTGTTTGATATATGGCAATTATATAAATGATGGACAATACATAAACATTAATATTGACGTACTAAATAAGATCCCGAATGAAGAGTAACGTTCTGCGTTTACTTTACATCTAGATGTAAACGCATATGTGTACATTTCTGGCATTTATGTAAAGTGAGCCCCTAGCCCCCTACATTGAAAAAATACAAAGAATGTATGAAATGAAGACGTAAAACATTTTAAACAGCAGCATGTGAAAGAGAGAAAAAAACAGTGTGTGTGTGTGTGTGTGTTGTACACAGATGAAGGCAGTCATTTTTTTGATGGTGTGTTGCAGCCGATGTGTGTATGTTTTCCTCCAGTAACGTCTCCCTTTACTCTGAAACTCTGGCATGAGCTTTGAAATTATGTGAAAGCGTTTCTCTCTCAACTCTTAAAATTTATTTTTGATGATCATGCCGCTAGAAACTGGACATGAAACACTTACATGGCTGTCATGACTGTGACAAAAACACTTGAGGGTGACACTCAGTATTTGTTGAGAATGAAAAGTAAAATCATTCAGATTAGTAAAAAAACTACTGTAAAACTGCTCATGAATAATAATGAAATCACAAAATATCTGCTGCACATGTAAATGATTAACTATAAAAATACTCACATGAACAAGAAGTTACTGATTAGACATACAACACAACACAGAGTAATATCCAATCATTCATGACAAAAATAATGTCTTGTAGATAAAGGCGCTCCATGAATAATTCAAACGGATGATTAGTTCCACAGACTGCAGAAAATTAATTTCACAAGAACACAAAACTTTTCTTGATTACACCAAGGTTATAGACGCTGTAGATAAAAATTATAAAAGATGCTACTGCGATGATACTTGTGCAGTTTGTTCTTCAGCATGTTTCATCTGATGAGTCTGAAAACGTTTTAAATGAGCAAATCTCTCGCCGCAGATGGCGCAGTGGTAAGGTTTTTCTCCAGTGTGAACTCTCTCATGGGATTTCAGATCACCTGGTCGAGCAAACGTCTTGTCACAATGAGAGCATTTGTGAGGTTTTTCTCCAGTGTGAACTCTCTCATGGGGTTTCAGATCACCTGGTCGAGCAAACATCTTGTCGCAATGAAAACATTTGTACGGTTTTTCTCCTGTATGAATTCTCTGATGCATTAGTAAATTAACCTGTTGAGGGAAACTCTTCTTACAAACACTGCACTGATAAGGTTTTTCTCCAGTGTGAACTCTCTCATGAGCTCTGAAATTAGATCGTCCAGAAAAGCTCTTTCCGCAGATGGAGCAGTGGTAAGGTTTCTCTCCTGTATGAACTCTCTCATGGATTCTCAGGACATCTCGTCGAGCAAATGTCTTGTCACACTGAGAGCATTGGTAAAGTCTTTCTTCTGAATGAATTCTCTGGTGTTTTGTTAAACTGTTTTGTCGGCTAAAACTATGCCCACAAAGGCTGCACTCATAAGGTTTTTCTCCAGTGTGAGATCTCACATGAAAGTTGTAAGAAGATGGATCAGAAAAGCTCTTTCCACAGTCAGAGCAGAGGTAAGGTTTNCCAATGACGAGACACTGGAGAGAACGCATATTATTGTCAAAAGGACAATAATATGTTTCTCTCCACACATAACCAAAGACTTTGTCATGGCTCTGCTACAGGACCAAGAAAAACATGACTAAATGAAGCAAAGCCATGACACCCTTTAATAGTAAATCATTTACTATATTCAACACCACATTGTGAGTGATGATGTGTTTGATATATGGCAATTATATAAATGATGGACAATACATAAACATTAATATTGACGTACTAAATAAGATCCCGAATGAAGAGTAACGTTCTGCGTTTACTTTACATCTAGATGTAAACGCATATGTGTACATTTCTGGCATTTATGTAAAGTGAGCCCCTAGCCCCCTACATTGAAAAAATACAAAGAATGTATGAAATGAAGACGTAAAACATTTTAAACAGCAGCATGTGAAAGAGAGAAAAAAACAGTGTGTGTGTGTGTGTGTGTTGTACACAGATGAAGGCAGTCATTTTTTTGATGGTGTGTTGCAGCCGATGTGTGTATGTTTTCCTCCAGTAACGTCTCCCTTTACTCTGAAACTCTGGCATGAGCTTTGAAATTATGTGAAAGCGTTTCTCTCTCAACTCTTAAAATTTATTTTTGATGATCATGCCGCTAGAAACTGGACATGAAACACTTACATGGCTGTCATGACTGTGACAAAAACACTTGAGGGTGACACTCAGTATTTGTTGAGAATGAAAAGTAAAATCATTCAGATTAGTAAAAAAACTACTGTAAAACTGCTCATGAATAATAATGAAATCACAAAATATCTGCTGCACATGTAAATGATTAACTATAAAAATACTCACATGAACAAGAAGTTACTGATTAGACATACAACACAACACAGAGTAATATCCAATCATTCATGACAAAAATAATGTCTTGTAGATAAAGGCGCTCCATGAATAATTCAAACGGATGATTAGTTCCACAGACTGCAGAAAATTAATTTCACAAGAACACAAAACTTTTCTTGATTACACCAAGGTTATAGACGCTGTAGATAAAAATTATAAAAGATGCTACTGCGATGATACTTGTGCAGTTTGTTCTTCAGCATGTTTCATCTGATGAGTCTGAAAACGTTTTAAATGAGCAAATCTCTCGCCGCAGATGGCGCAGTGGTAAGGTTTTTCTCCAGTGTGAACTCTCTCATGGGATTTCAGATCACCTGGTCGAGCAAACGTCTTGTCACAATGAGAGCATTTGTGAGGTTTTTCTCCAGTGTGAACTCTCTCATGGGGTTTCAGATCACCTGGTCGAGCAAACATCTTGTCGCAATGAAAACATTTGTACGGTTTTTCTCCTGTATGAATTCTCTGATGCATTAGTAAATTAACCTGTTGAGGGAAACTCTTCTTACAAACACTGCACTGATAAGGTTTTTCTCCAGTGTGAACTCTCTCATGAGCTCTGAAATTAGATCGTCCAGAAAAGCTCTTTCCGCAGATGGAGCAGTGGTAAGGTTTCTCTCCTGTATGAACTCTCTCATGGATTCTCAGGACATCTCGTCGAGCAAATGTCTTGTCACACTGAGAGCATTGGTAAAGTCTTTCTTCTGAATGAATTCTCTGGTGTTTTGTTAAACTGTTTTGTCGGCTAAAACTATGCCCACAAAGGCTGCACTCATAAGGTTTTTCTCCAGTGTGAGATCTCACATGAAAGTTGTAAGAAGATGGATCAGAAAAGCTCTTTCCACAGTCAGAGCAGAGGTAAGGTTTCACTCCAGTGTGAATTCTCTCATGGCGTTTCATATTCATTTTACAGTTAAAACGTTTCTCACAGTGTGAACACTGATAGAGTTTCTCCCCAGTGTGTATTGTTTGGTGTGTTTTTAGAATGTTTAACCGCATAAAGGTTTTTCCACATTCCCTGCACTGATACGGTCCATCACCTGTGTGTGAACGCATGTGTCTGTTTAGATGACTTTTGCGCTTGAATCTCTTCTCACAGTGAGGACACTTGTGGGGTTTTTCCCCCATGTGAATTCTCTGATGAGCATCAAGATTTCCTTTGGTGTTGAAATATACGGCACATTCACTGCAGTAAAAATACTTTTCACCACTGTGTGTCAGTCGCTGCTTTGGTGTAGAGGCTGTTTCTCCATCCCAACACGAATCACTGCTCTCATCTGAAAGAAACAGACAATACCAAACAGTAAACATAAGAGAGCAAATTTAGTTTCTGTATAATTGTCTATATTTACACAGCAGCGGAATACACCCGTCAGTGCTTTTTAATGTGTTATATATGATCACATTCATACAGAGAGAGAAAAAGAGTGACTTCTTACAACCACAATAAATACCTAAAATACACAATCAAATATAATTAGCTGCTTAATGTTAGCAGCTAACTTCAGTTGTTAGCAGCTAATTCCAGTTGTTTCTTTGTAGTAGCACCACTGACTTTTCCAGTCTTTTGTTGCCCCGTCCCAACTTTTTTGAGAGACATTTAGATTTACATTAAGTCATTAATTAGCACACGCTTTAAGCCAATTTCCTCAATTTAATCATTCGATACGTTTTCTATGTTCTGTTGCGAATAACATCTGGGTATTTAGCTACAAGTTACACAGTGTCCCAACTTCTGAAAACAGGGTTTGTAATTCACTGTCCAAATCAAATCACAAGTGCTGTATGAGCAGCTAAAAGATCACATCTGAAACTACAGTGAAACTTTCTCATACTTGTAAAAAGACAACAGAGGAAACAAACCTGAAAGAATAAAACCTTCATCATCATCATGATGATTCTCATTCTCTTCTTCAATCTGTTCTTCACCTGACGTGCTTTTTGATTTTGTCTTTAATTTGACTGAAGGAACAAAATCATCATGCTTCTCATCTTCATCAGTTTGTTCTTCTTCAGACGTGAGTTCTGCTTTTCTCTCCATTAGTTTCCTGCAGTCCATCAGTTTGACAGAACACATCTTCAGTTGTACGTTGTGCAGGATCTGCTGTTCTCCAGCGTTACAGACAGAATCCAGAGACTCCGTGGAAGTTAGATCAGTAGATTCATCCTGATTCAAGGTGTGATTACTGTCACACACAGGGTCCTGAGCGTCTGTGCGGTTTGTGTTAGTAACGTTGTAAGAAAGTAAGGTGAAGCTGAGCTCTGAGTCCTGCGTGTGTCTGGAGCACATCTCATCCACATGTGACGCCGTCAACTTAACACAAACAACACTCTGTTTACACTCATGAAAACACTAAAGAGAGAAAATAAATTGATGTAAATACGCAGCGCTCAATGTTCGACTTTCTTTCTTTTAGTGGGGTTTATCGGCAGTCTAAGAGCCACAGAGCGCCTCCTGCTGGACTGGAGACACAAGACACAACACTATTTCACGCAGTCTGCTGATTGATCTCAACACGCTCTTAATTTATCGTTTACTTGGTTTGAGATTGGAAAGTAGAAAATCTTAAACAATTTGACTAGAGAACATTTTCATTTCATTTAGTGTGCTAGCAATTATCCTCCATAAGCAATAGCAAGGTGTGTGTGTGTTGTGTGTATGCCAGTTTCCAATATCGCAAAACTTCAGTGAAAGTGAAATATCAAAGTCACGTTGAAGTAAAAATTCAATGCCACCAAGTTTTCTAAATAATGATGCTGGAATTGCAAACCAAATGTTTAAGGCAATTATGTTTAAACCACCCAGATCATTAGATTTATTTTTCTTAATAAATTGAGTCTTGTCCAAAAGAATTATTTATTAATTAAGGGACATATGAAGGGGGTCATGTAGTTGGATGTATGACCCCTGACAGAAACTCTACTTTAGATAACAATACTCTACCCAAAATAGAAAGGTCTCTTTGTAACCAATTGTTTAGAATTGTTTTGGCCTTTTTAAATTTTTCTAGGAAGTTAAGGTCCATGCATCTCTCTACATTTCTCGTAATTAAAATATCTAAATATCTTATGGAGATTTTAACGGGGATGTTACAGATTGACATATGATCACAAGTATGAATGGGCATTAGCTCACATTTAGACATATTTAAATAGAGACCAGATACTTTAGAAAATAAATCAACTAAAGAAATAGCAAAAGAGATTTGTTCTGCATTCAGTAAAAAAAGAGTGGTATATCACCTGCTACCTGACTAATATCAATAGTTTTGTTGAACTCTTTCAACTTATTAACACTTGAATCCTGATTGTTTAAGCGAGCCAACAGATCTCTTGCAATAATAAACAAAAAAGGGGAGAGTGGTCTAACACCACGGCCAATCAAAAACCTTTTAGATGTACCAAATGGAAGAGATACTGAACTATTATTAAGGAGGTAATCACCACGTCCCAACGGGCTCTCACTAAATCCTTGGTGTTTCGAGTCACATCCGTGGACGTAGCTTGTTGGTTTTGACTAAATCCTTGCTGTTTCGAGTCTTACAAAACCCCAACCTAACACAAACCATCTAAAATCAAGCGTAGCGTTAGTTCTGGCAGGTCACGTGAGTCTAGCTTGCATCAAACGATCACATCAGATGAAGCTAATCAACGTTAACCAATAGTCATACAACACATACTAGACTGAGTCCTATTTAAGATGCTTTTATTTGCTCCTTATAAGCTGCTTAATCGTGCTGCACTCAAAACCCACCTCCATCCCCATCTCCTCCATGCCTGCATCTGTTGATGTGGTAAAAGTCGATCTTGAAGTTCAAAAAATCTCTCAGACAAAGAAGGTTCAGGTGTCAAGGAGTTAACTTTATTTGATCAGGCCAAACAAAGTGAGATGTCCCAAGTCATCTGAAAACCAAGTGTTTTCCAGCCTACAGTTATAGTGAAACTTAGGAAAGGAGGTTCTTTCCTAAACCAATCAGGTAAATTCCCTTTATCTTTTATTTTTATTATCCAATCATTCTTGTCTGCCACTATTATCTTCTAGGCAACAAGGTTTGTATCTAATGGTGGAATATCGACCTTTACTTGTTTTTTAAAAATGAATTTTCCTGTTGGTACCAGTTTTCGGGCCACAAAGTGAACAACATCAGAATCAGAATCAGAATCAGAAGAGCTTTATTGCCAAGTGTGCTTGCACACACAAGGAATTTTCTTTGGTGTTGGAAGCTTCTAGTACAGACATTCAACACAATGACAATACAATATAATACGATTTACAGTCTAAAAGATTCTAAATTGTGCATATATAAAATAAAGACTATTTTACAGAAAATGGGGGATAATAACATATAAGAGACATTGTACAGGGTAGTATATAGTAGAATATACATATTAACAGATTGTATGTACACTTGTGCAAATGGATAATGTAGTAAGTAGAGGTAGTGTTATATACATGTATACATAAGATGTAGATATAATAAGGCACTATAGTGCACACTATAGGAGTAGTGGAAGTGGAATATTGCTCTTAAGGAGCAGTTATCTGTTTAGGAGGGAGATTGCCTGGGGGAAGAAGCTGCTTCTGTGTCTGGAAGTCCTGGTGTTCGGTGCTCTAAAGCGCCGGCCAGAGGGCAGCAGATCAAAGAGTTTGTGTGCTGGGTGTGTGGAGTCAATGATGATTTTTCTTGCCCTGTTTTTCACTCTGGAATCGTACAGGTCCTGAAGTGTGGGCAGAGGAGCACCAATAATTTTCTCAGCACTACGAACTGTCCGTTGTAGTCTTCGTAGGTCTGATTTGGTGGCCGAGCCATACCAAACAGTAATTGAAGTGCACAGAACAGATTCGATGACCACTGAGTAGAACTGGGTCAGTAGCTCCTGTGGTAGGTTGAACTTCCTCAATTGACGGAGGAAGTATAACCTCTGCTGGGCCTTCTTTACAATGGAGTCTATGTGGGACTCCCACTTCAGGTCCTGAGAGATGGTGGAGCCCAGGAACCTGAATGACTCCACAGTATCCACAGTGCTGTCCAGGATGGTGAGGGGAGGAAGTGATGGAGGGTTCCTTCTGAAATCCACTATCATCTCCACTGTCTTGAATGCATTCAGCTCTAGGTTGTTTTGACTACACCAGGCAGCCAGCTGAGCAACCTCCTTTCTGTAGGCAGATTCATCACCGTCTTGAATAAGGCCAATGACTGTGGTGTCATCTGCAAACTTCAGGAGTTTGACAGAAGGGTCTGTAGAGGTGCATTCGTTTGTGTAGAGTGAATATAGCAGTGGAGAAAGAACACATCCTTGAGGAGCTCCGGTGCTGATGGTACATGTGCTGGATTTAAATTTTCCCAACCTCACTAGCTGCTGCCTGTTCGACAGGAAGTTAATAATCCACTGACAGGTAGAGGTTGGCACAGAGAGCTGGGTAAGCTTGGGCAGGAGGAGGTCTGGGATTATGGTGTTGAAGGCCGAGCTGAAGTCTACAAACAGGATCCTGACGTAAGTCCCTGGTCTGTCTAGGTGTTGTAGGATGTAATGCAGTCCCATGTTTACTGCATCGTCCACAGACCTGTTTGCTCGGTAAGCAAACTGGAGGGGATCAAGAAGTGGTCTGGTGATGTCCTTCAGGTGGGCCAGTACAAGTCTCTCAAATGACTTCATGACCACAGATGTTAAAGCAACAGGCCTGTAGTCATTAAGTCCAGATATTTTGGGTTTCTTCTGTACAGGGATGATGGTGGAGCGTTTGAAGCATGAAGGGACTTCACACTGCTCCAAAGATCTGTTAAAAATATTAGTGAAGATGGGCGACAGCTGCTCCGCACAGACTTTCAGGCAGGAGGGTGAGACATTGTCTGGGCCTGGTGCTTTTCTGATCTTTTGTTTGCGGAAAAGCTGGCAAACATCCTCTTCGCAGATCTTAAGTGCAGGTTGAATGTCAAGAGGAGGTGTTAATGGTATAGCAGAGATAGGGTCAGGGCGGGTGTGAAGGGTGAGACTCTGCATTTCAAAACGACAATAGAAGTCGTTCAGGTCGTCAGCCAGTCGTTGATTACCCATAGACTGAGGGGATGATGGCTTGTAGTTGGTAATGTCTTTCAGGCCTTTCCACACCGATGCAGGGTCGTTGGCTGAAAACTGGTTCTTCAGCTTTTCAGAGTAGCTTCTCTTAGCTGCTCTTATCTCCTTTGTCAGTGTGTTTTTGGCCTGATTATACAAGACTTTGTCCCCACTTCTGTAAGCATCTTCTTTGGCCTGACGAAGCTGTCTCAGTTTCATTGTAAACCATGGTTTGTCATTGTTGTATGTTAAGCGAGTCCTGGTGGGAATACACATGTCCTCACAGAAGCTGATGTAGGATGTCACTGTGTCAGTTAACTCATCCAGATCAGTGGCTGCAGCTTCAAAGACACTCCAATCCGTGCAGTCGAAACAGGCTTGTAAGGCCCGCTCTGTTTCGCTGCTCCATCTCTTTGCTGTTCTTGCTACAGGCTTGGCAGATTTAAGCTTCTGTCTGTAGGTCGGAAGAAGATGAACCAGGCAATGATCAGAGAGACCCAGAGCTGCTCTGGGAACAGAGTGGTATGCATCCCGTATTGTGGTGTAACAGTGATCCAGAATGTTGCTGTCTCTGGTGGGGCATGTGATATGCTGCCTGTATTTTGGCAGCTCACGGGAGAGGTTTGCTCTGTTAAAGTCCCCAATAATAATAATAAGAGAATCCGGGTGTTGCTGCTCCGTGTCAGTGATGTAATCCGCCAGCTGTTGCAGCGCCGCGCTCGCACAAGCATGTGGAGGAATGTAAACATTCACGAGAATAAATGAGGAAAACTCGCGTGGCGAATAAAAAGGTTTGCAGTTGATAGAGAACGCTTCTAAGTACGAAAAGCACATCTTCTTCAGTGTTGTTATATCTCTGCACCAACCTTCGTTTATATAAAAACATAATCCACCACCACGTGTCTTCCCTGTTGACTCGGCAATGCGATCCGCTCTGAACAGCTGAAAACCCGGCAGATGTAACGCGCTGTCCGGTATGGTGTCATTGAGCCATGTTTCTGTGAAACACAGCGCAGCGGAGTTGGAAAAATCTTTGTTTGTCCTGGTGAGTAAGAGTATTTCGTCCGTTTTGTTGGTAAGGGAGCGGACATTCGCCAGGTGTATACTCGGCAGCGGGGTCCTAAATCCGCGTCGTCGGAGTCTGACGAGCGCACCCGCTCGCTTTCCCCGCTTGCGTCTTTTAGAGCGTTTGTACAGAGCTGCCGCTCCTCCGAGTAAAATGTCCAGTAAGACGTCTGAATTTTCAAAATTAGGGAAAAGATTGATAGAAGGGCATTGCTTAATGTTAAGCAATTCGTCCCTGGTAAAAGTGATTAAAGAAGAGGAGAACATGTTCGACCTTCTGAACTTCTGAACTTTATCTAGCCACAAAGTGAACAACATGTTCGACCTTCTGAACTTTATCCAGGTCAGGCATCAAACAGATCTCAAAGACATCAATATGTTCGACTTTCTGAACTTCATCTAGGTCAGGCGTCAAACAGATCTCAAAGACATCACTGAATTTTATATTGCTGAAATCTGTTCTATACTTGGTTATAATGATTAAAATATACTTATATGTTCAAACATCACTCAAACAATGCTTAAGTATACTGATTATGTCATTAAATCATTAAATCATCTTCATATATTCAAGTAACACTCAATCATTGGTCTGATTATTAACACATCTCCTTAATATCATTCCTATGAATACTTCTTATAAGTGGGGTGTACAACAGAGCCCAAAAATGCAATTGCATCAAAAAATGATCAGAATTATGCACAATACTGTCAGATCATTTAATTGAATCCTGTTACGCATCATGAACAGTTCTGGTTCCCCAGGTGGTGGGACATGCTGCTGCGGTCCCGCTCTGTCCATGTAAGGCTGCATGCAAGGCTGCATGGACGGGCGGAGAGTTTGCCCAGAACAGTTTCATTCCGCCAACATTAAATATATGCTATTGTTAAATATTTGACGACAGTGGTCCTGAGAGAACTACCTATGCTCCTTAAACTTGCCAAAAAACACGGGCGCGTGATGACATCAGACTCAAAACACCAAGGATTTAGTGAGAGTATGGTGGTTTTTCTATTATAGTATTGAGTTTCTTATATGAAATAATACATTTAAGTTAGTTATAGGGTTCATGCACATCTCTGATACAGCAAAGACAAAGGTCAAGGGTCAAAGGTTATGAGCCCAGGATGAGCACCAAGCAGCACCATTAGACATCTGTTTAACATTACAAACACACAGACACTTTGAAGAGACATACAGCAAAAACACTTTGCAGATATTAGTTAGTTCAAGCATAGTTCAAGTAAATGCTTTACAACACAAAAGTAGACAGTAGTCTGTGCATTACTATATTTTTCTTTTGCACAAAAAAATAAACAAACAATAACACAGAAGTAAAAGGCCGGCAGCCACCTCACGGTCGACTGCCAGCCACACAAACATAAATACAACTTAACATTTCCGGGCCCGGTCCTCTCTCCTCGGCAGTCCTGCCGCTCGTCCTCTTATGCTCCTGAGCTCCCCTGTGAGGCATGCGGGTACTGGTGCGTGTACAGCTGATACTCCTTATCACTCACGCCACCGGCCCCGCCTTCCTGCCCCACGGCTCTCGTCCCGCCTTCCTCGCTACAGTCATGAACACAGATGTTTTTCAATATTAACTTGTTTTGGACAGTAGTCTGTGCATCAGTATATTTTTCTTTTGCACAAAGTCACGAACATTTTGGGTCACACAGTATCCATTCAACCAAGAGTTCAGCGTAATAAAAACTATGTTAAGCAAGGAAGGGTTTAGTAAATGACAATAATGATATACATTTGTCTGCTAGTATATTTTTCTTTTAAGAACTTCTTGCCTGCTAGTATATTTTTCTTTTAAGAACTTCCTAAAAGGTCTTGCCACGGTTAAATCTTAGCATAGTAAAACTGACATAACTGTAGCAGGTCACGACCTGAGTAGGATATAAGGGCAGCAACTCATAAGGGGGATAAGGTAATAAAAAAGTGATATCATGTGAAACCTGATTGGTAGAAGGTGATGTCAGGTGAAGCATGATTGGTTAACACTGTGAAAAACAACTTGAAGTTACTGTATAAAAGAGTCAGATATGTATTCTTTGGACATCTTCAGATGAACTCTATGGGGCGGTTTCCCGGACAGGGTTTAAGACTAGTTCCAGACTAACTGAAATGTTAGAGGTGTCTTTATCGAAAACAACTTACACTGACATATCTTAAAATATATCAGCACGGTTGTTTTGTCTCGAGATGCACACCAGTAATGTTTTTTGTAAGGTATGTTTTTTTAAAACAATTTAAATATCCTAATTTGACTAAGGCCTAGTCCTGGTTTAAACTAATCCATGTCCGGGAAACCACCCCTATTTGTCTCACTTTGCTTGCTCGAGCAAATAAAGATTGAAACTCTTGAAACCTGGCTCCCTGGTCTTCATGAATTCTTTCTACATTGGATGATCGATTTTGCCACAACAAGAGCCTGTCCCAACGCCCAAAGTCCCGACGTCACAACGAATATGGGAATCACAGTTACGTCACTGGAACGTTGTTTTGTACGTGGCTGGAACATGGAATATGATCCGTCCACACAACGTAACTGTGTTAACTTGGTTTTGCTGATAGTAAATATATACAATTTGCCCCAAACTAGAGTCCACCCAGTGAATCCACAACTGAAATGTTTATTGATTGATAACGGGCATTTACTTCAGGAATGGAAAACTTTACATTTTAATAGGAAAAGTAAATTACTATATTCAACACCTATTTTTTACACTCCTCGTGTACTAAACTGCATTTTTTTTGCCTGCTGGGGGTACGCTATTACGTCGTGTGCAGAGTGATGTTAACATTAAGCTAGCTGATGGTGAGAGAAAATAGCACTATCAAAGAGTCTAAAGAGGAAAGTTGACAGCGAAAATAGGGCCCACCATGGAGAACCAAACTAGCTCCTCACGATTGTTTCCCAAAAACATAATAACTTTGTCGCAAATCTGTCGTTTGAACCACGTTGGTTCAACAACATAGTTGATGACTTCACATAGGTGGTGGCATAATACCGTCTTCTAATTAATCCGTTTAGATCAATTTAATGTCATATTATTGCTGTAAATTGTACACTGCATGTGAAAACTATTTTTGTTATCGTATTTTTGCTCTCTATTGTTTTATTCCACGATATTGAACTCATTCATAAGTTTCCTCCTACATAACTCTGCCCAGGGATTCCCCAGAGTCCTAGAGCAAGTAGGCCCAGTTGCACTTAAAAAAAACGCTTCTATTTTCTTGCCAAATAAAGATTTAAAAACTAAATTTGTATATTTAGAATGATGGATATAGAATGCACTGCATGTAGCTTATTTATCTTGCTCAAAAGCATGATTTATGTAAATGTCATAATTAAAAGGAACTATACCACAGCTCGAGACCTGGGGCCCGTATCAATAAGGAGGTTCAACCAACACAGAGTTAAAATGTGAACTCTGAGTTGTTTAAAACCGAGATGCAAAACTTTGAGTTTTTAGTTTCAGAATAGCTGATTTGAGTTAGTTCTATCAACTCTGGGTAGGCTTACCTTGAGTTAAGCGCTTGCACCACAACTAAGACAAGCCATGATCAATGTTGCTCCGATATTACGATTCACCATGGCACCAAAAAAAAGCAACATGGCGGCATAAAGCGCTTGAGAGCGAGACACACTTTCTCTGCATACAGTGGATTTACTAATGTGCTTTAATGTGTAAATGACTTAAGTTTAAATTGAAAAAAAAGATAAATGTACCAATAAACAAACAAATTAATCAGTAAATGAATGAATAAATGAATGAAACAACAGAAATACATCAGAAATAATAAAAAAATCTTATGTTCTAACTTTTCATCAGTGCTCTAGTGAGACGTGTAATACGTGATGGTGTATAGGGCACTTGTTAATGTGTCAGACTCTTGTGTCAAAGTCAGACTGTTCATCGGTTCGAACTCTGCTCGGAGCAGTTTTGGGTAGGAATGGCTGCACGTCTAAATTAATTGTTTATTACATTTATCCTGTATTTATTCATTTCTTTATTCATGCACTTTATTTACATACTTCATTAAGTAATTTCTTATCCTCCATAGAAAACTACCATTTGTGCTCTGATGTAATACAAGGCTACGATGGCTGATGTTACTGATGTAAGGATGGATGAGATATATTTTGATATATCTAATTCACTGTAAAGAAAAATGGTACAGTTTTAATAAAAATATTCCACTCGGGCCCTAAATTGCTCTCCTGAAATCAAAAAACATCCCTATAAATTAATGCCGCCTCTTCATATACAGGATCCTCTATAAAAGCACATATGACATATTAGTCACTGAGATGGTCTCTGTGTGATCAAAACGCGTGCCATGAATGACTGTATTAATGAAAGAATGAATGAGGTACACCACTTGCGATTTAAAAAGGGGGAGGAGATGGAAAGAAACTCTGGGTTTACCAAAGAAAACCTGCTCCCGACCAGGTTAGGTTCACAGAGTAAGTTGCTTTGGTTACTGACTCTGAGTATAAGTTAGGCCTACCTCTCTTTTAGAAACGGACTTGAGTTACCCCGCTTTCTCGGGTTTGACATACCTCATTCTGAAATGGAAAACCCAGTTTCCCTCATTTCAGGGTTGATATACTTAAGAGTTTTCACTAAACCTCCTTTCTGAAACGGGCCCCTGTAGTTCCAACCACGCAACTTTGCGATACTGCTTGCGATTGATCGCTGGAACAAGGGTTTCGGGAAACACTTGAATCGTTGAACTATGCTGCAACGACATTACTTACGATCATAGTTGACTAACTATGCTTTTGGCAAACGCACCCCTGATTAGTAGGAGTGTAACGATACACTAATTTGCCGATTCAATACTATCCCGATACTTGTGTGACGATTCAATATATTTTGAAATGATTGAGTATTGCGATTATATAACTATTGCAAGTCGATATTACAATTTATTGTGATTTTTGTTTGCCTATTAAAGACTAGGAAAATACTTGATCATACCATTGAAGAGACTGTATATTATGAGTCATATTAACAAAAACAATGCATCACATGTTTCTGAACTTTTATTTCAGGAGCATACACATACACAGTGTATATTTTAAAGTACGTTGAACCATGAAACTTTCAAGGACCAAAACCCTGTTTCCACATTTGGGATTTGAAACGTGAAGGTGCCGAATTAATTTTTGCGTCCTCGCGCCATCTAAAAACGGATACGACGTCATCTAATACAGATAAAAACATATGCTTTACGCCCTCTGTTGGAATAAAAGTGGTAACTCCACCACCTCTTAGGAAAAGTAAAATAAAAAAATTAATTGATTCTGAGATAAACCAATCGATTTTTAAATTGTTTTAAAAAGAATTGCGCTAGTTAGGTGAATCGATTTTTCCCAACACCCCTACTGATTAGTATCTAAAAAACTACTGTAAAACTGCTCATGAATAATAATGACATCACAAAATATCTGCTGCACATGTAAATCATTAACTACAAATACTCACATGAACAAGAAGTTACTGATTAGACATACAACACAACACAGAGAAATTTCCATTCATTTCATTTATGACAAAAATAATGTCTTGTAGATAAAGGCACTCCATGAATGATTTAAACTGATTATTAGTTCCACAGATTGTAGAAAATGAATTTCACAAGAACACAAAACTGTGAGTTTAAACAAAATGATTCCTAGGCTATTGATGCTGTAGTAGATACAAATGATGAAAGATGCTACTGTGATGATCCTTGTGCAGTTTGTTCTTCAGCATGTTTCATCTGATGAGTCTGAAAACGTTTTATATAAGCAAACATCTTGCCACAGATGGCGCAGTGGTAAGGTTTTTCTCCAGTGTGAACTCTCTCATGGGATTTCAGATCACCTGGTCGAGCAAACATCTTGCCACAGACGGCGCAGTGGTAAGGTTTTTCTCCAGTGTGAACTCTCTCATGGGGTTTCAGATCACCTGGTCGAGCAAACATCTTGTCGCAATGAAAACATTTGTAAGGTTTTTCTCCTGTATGAACTCTCTGATGCATTAGTAAATTAACCTGTTGAGGGAAACTCTTCTTACAAACACTGCACTGATAAGGTTTTTCTCCAGTGTGAACTCTCTCATGAACTCTGAAATTAGATCGTCCAGAAAAGCTCTTTCCGCAGATGGAGCAGTGGTAAGGTTTCTCTCCTGTATGAACTCTCTCATGGATTCTCAGGACATCATGTCGAGCAAACGTCTTGTCACACTGAGAGCATTGGTAAAGTCTTTCTCCTGTATGAATTCTCTGGTGTTTTGTTAAACTGCTTGGTCGGCTAAAACTATGCCCACAAAGGCTGCACTCATAAGGTTTTTCTCCAGTGTGAGATCTCACATGATATTTGTAAGTACTATGATCAGAAAAGCTCTTTCCACAGTCAGAGCAGAGGTAAGGTTTCACTCCAGTGTGAATTCTCTCATGGCATACCAAATAAGATTGTTTAAAGAAGCGTTTATCACAGTGTGAACATTGATAGAGTTTTTCCGCAGAGTGTGTTCTTTGGTGTGATTTTAAAGCATCTGACCTCTTAAAGGTTTTTCCACATTCGCTGCACTGAAACGGTCTCTCACCTGTGTGTAAACTGTGCACGTGTCTTGTCAGATGAGTTCTTTGGTTGAATCTTTGCTCACAGTGAGGACACTTCTGTGTTTTGTCCCCTGTGTGAATTCTCTGATGATCATCAAGACCTTGTTTGGATCTGAAACAGTTTCCACATTCATTGCAGTAAAAAGGCTTTTCATCACTGTGTGACCTCATATGATCTTTCAGCTTAGAAGAGGAGAGACAAACTCTTCCACACTGCTGTGCTTGTGCTATCAGTTGCTGTTTTGATGTAGAGGCCGTTTCTCCATCACAACAAGAATCACTTCTCTTATCTGAAACCCCCCCCAAGAGTAATAAACAGTAAACATAAGAGAGTGAATTTAGTTTCCTTGTATCATTTTCTATATTTACACTGAAGCAGAATACAGCTGTCAGTGCCTATAATGTGTTAAATGTGATCATACTCATACAGAGTTAGAAAAAAAGAGTGACATCTTATAACAACAATAAACAGGTAAAATACAAAAGTCAGAATACAGTCTTTTGTTGCACCGTCCGAATTTTTTTGAGACATGTTTAGATTTACATTAAGTCATTTAGCAGACAATTTTATCCAAAGCCATTTCAGATTTACAAAACACACCTGAAAGAATAAAATCTTCATCATCATCATCATCATGATTCTCATTCTCTTCTTCAATCTGTTCTTCACCTGACGTGCTTTTTGATTTTGTCTTTAATTTGACTGAAGGAACAAAATCCTCATGCTTCTCATCTTCATCGGTTTGTTCTTCTTCAGACGTGAGTTCTGCTTTTCTCTCCATTAGTTTCCTGCAGTCCATCAGTTTGACAGAACACATCTTCAGTTGTACGTTGTGCAGGATCTGCTGTTCTCCAGCGTTACAGACAGAATCCAGAGACTCCGTGGAAGTTAGATCAGTAGATTCATCCTGATTCAAGGTGTGATTACTGTCACACACAGGGTCCTGAGCGTTTGTGCTGTTTGTGTTAGTAACGTTGTAAGAAAGTAAGGTGAAGCTGAGCTCTGAGTCCTGCGTGTTTCTGGAGCACATCTCATCCACATGTGATGTAAATGATTATCAACTAAACACAAACAACACTCTCGAAAACACTCAAAGAGAGAAACTCAAAGTGACGTAAACACGCAGCACTCAATGTTTAACTTTCTTTAGTGGGGTTAATCGGCGAACTAAGAGCTGCAGTGCGCCTCCTGCTGGACTGGAGACTTTTCTTTATTTTCTTTTGTTTAATGACGGTTGGCAAACCAGCTTTTGGTGCATATCCGCCACCTACTGGGATGGAGTGTGAAGACCAAGGAGGAGGAAATGGAAAATACTACCAGGCTATCTGGACTGGAGACGCAAGACACTCAACACTATAGTGCATGCATTGACGTCACTTTCCCACGTGAGCATGTCGGGACAGCTCTGGGACACGCTCCCCTGGTTGGCAAAACCATAGGCTTGTTCGACTTCATGCGGCGCCGCAAGAATCTGCAGCCGCCTGACAACAGCAGTGCATTCTGGTTAGACAATTTGTCCGACTTTTATCGGCGCTGCAGCCGCCTTAAGATCACATGTGCCATTAAAGTACCGCGAGAGCAAAACGAGACCAGTCACCTGGGTCAGGCAATGCAGTTGCTCAAAATCGGCTGCGAAAGCCTTGATGACGACACACTTTATTCTCATTGGCCAGAATGTTCACGTGTGTGTGTTGCGTGTTTATTCTGACACACTCGGTTACGATTATACACAAAAATTTGATTTGTGTATCACATTTTATATTTATTGTACTGATCTTAATGCAAAAAAATAGGTATTCCTATCATATTCTCTTAATCCTTGATTAAGAAGTGATATCCCGTGGTCTGCTGTAGGTTCAGGGTCCGGTTGCATAAAGCACCTTAAGTGTAATTTTCCCTTAAGTGTGTCCTTAAGTATACCTTAAGTTTTACTTAAGTTATTCTCCTATTGTCTTTGGTAAAGGAAAATCACCCCTTAAGTTTCATACTTAAGGGAAAAACTTAAGGTGCTTTATGCAACCGGGGCCAGCTCCCTACGGGATGCACGAAGTGTCCGACCTGACGGCCGTCTTTTTACTCCCCCCCCACCTGCAACCGGCTGATCTCGCCAGTCAGTATGCTTGTTCGACTTGATGCGGCGCCGCAAGATCCGACAGGCGGACATCAAAGTACCGCGAGAGCCATTCGAAAAACCATAAAATGTTGGTAAATGGACTCTGAACTCATTCTGAATGAAAATTCATTATTCCTAAATTTCCTGATGTATGGGCAAAAGACAAATTTGATTGAGGAGTTGCAAAAATACGCCACTTAGGATTTCAGAACCCATGCATGTTGCCAAAGGTTGATATATTTTTTTAAAAAGAGCTAAAAATGTTGTAAGAGTTACATAAACGGGGGATTGCAGTTCTGTGCTCATCCCTCACCAAATGAACATTTAAGATGTAAATATTTTTAAACGAAGTATACTGTTCAAATAGTTGTGGTTATTCTTCAATTGTCTTGATTATATTATAGGTGATTCCATTGACTATGATGGTTCCTGAAATGCCTGTCTGCCAAACCCAAAGAAAATGTTTTGTAGTGCCATATGAGAGAGAGACGCCATGACGATTTTTGTCTGATGGGATGGAGATTCTCCGGTGACCAGAGGAGGACAACCTAAGGCAGCAGGGCTTCACCGCCACTGGCACCTGCCCAATAAGGGAGGTGTAATCTGAAGGGAGTGGATGTGATGCTTCTTTTGGGCCAAGAGTATCAAATGTGGAGTTGTAAAAATTTACAGACTGCCTCCAAACAGAATTCACTCCAAGAAACTGCTAATGATGCTCATCCCAGAAAACAGGACGTGATAGTCATCGACATTTTGGCAAAATGGTGGCGGGGAGAGTGAAGGAGCAGCATGGATAACAGTAACATGTGACCTTGCTTAACATACACAAAAGATATCTGTGTTAACACATCATATCACCACATCATTTGGTTAAGAACACATAGGGACAGTTTAACTTGTTTTTGTATAGTTTGGCACATGCAGAGCTAGGAGTTAAGCTACATATAATGATTTCCAAAACATGGTGGTGGCCTAAAATAAAAAAAATCTTGATTTGAGTTTTGGAAAAGGTGTCTAGTATGTCTTAAAGTGTATGTCTCCTTAATTGCTTAAAATCGCATTGGGTCATGCTCCTTGGACACATTTGCAAATCAATTTCATAGGTCTATTGCTTCCAAGTGGGGGATCCACTTACATACTGACGGTTGTTGATTTATTTTCCAGACGTTTGGAGGCATTTGCCCTAAGAAATTGCACAGCAGATGCAACAGCCAACATTACATTTACATTTAGTCTTTTGGCAGACGCTTTTATCCAAAGTGACTTACAGAGAGTTCAGGGAGCAATAAGTGATATGTCATACAGGAGCAATAATACAATAGGTGCTAATACAAAGTTACTAGTTTCAACAAAAGCTAGACCACTACCTGTTGAGAGAAAGTTTTTTTTTTGGGCTGGATGAAGTTTTTCCAGCACGGGGTTGCAGTTAAAAACTGACTCGGATCACATGGTACACAATTCACTGGTAGGATGGTGAAAAATGTAAACTCAACATTTTCATATTGCTTTCTGTATAGTAAATCAGTACAAAAATCACACATGTTGAGAACTGCCACTGCTTTAAAGCGTGTTGCAGTGGGGGAAATTGTGGTATGCGGCTTTCCCAAAGTTCTTTTTAAAATTAGATCCAGCCTTAACAAAACAACTCAGATTAGCCTTGAGATAATAATGGGACACTACATGCGGTTGCCATAGGATGATCGTTTTCAACACAAGTGAGCATCTGGCCCATTGGAAGATGCTCTGCAAAATTATCTTAAAGCACTGGATGATTGCTTAAGAGACACAAGAATTAGAGTTTGTGTCAAACATTCTCAAAAAGACATAGAACAAAGTGACAAACCTGCTCTGGCTGATACAAGGAATAGTGTCTGGTTGAATTTTTTTATGCCCTAGGTCCAAAATTTGATGGAATTGATCAAGTTTCATTAAAACCTAATACATCTGTTCTCCTAGACAGAGGTGCACTTGGCACAATATAGATAAACGCCTCATAAGTAAGACACATGAATGTATTTGACATCTAAGTCTTACTTATGTGTTTGTTCTTAATTTTTGGTCTTCCGTTAATCTGAATATGGACCCAGTCTCTTGTCAATACAGATTGCTGCCCTAGAAGACTGTTAGGTCTGAAGCTGCTCTTTGAAGCTGTTCATTCTGCAAAACGTTTGCAGAAAAAAAAGGAGTATGTGAGATGGGCATTAATCCGACTGGCCCACCTGCTCTCACTAATAATGTTAATTATAATTGTTTTGTCATTTCTAATGTGGATTAAAATTTCTCTCTCTGGACAGGCCAACTTCATATCTTTGTGGATTTGGATTGCGAGATTGTCAACAGCCGTCCATCATGGGATAGATACCCATGCCTAAATCTTTGTGAGGGTTTAAATTTAAATCAAACATTATATTTAAAGGTACAGTGAACTGTCCGTTTTTATTGTTTTATACTATTGTCTGATGTCTACTTATGACGTTAGCATGGTTTCAAACATCAAAATCAATAAGTAATAGGCTATTTTCTACCCTGGTTTTGAGGCCGGCTGGAGAAACGCTCGGTTTTTAAGGGTAGGCCGCATAGAAGACTTGGAAGTAAACGCCCACTGCTATGATTGGATAGCAGCTTGCGTAGTTGACTAAGTTGGAGCCTTCTGTGAATCGGGTTAGACACGTAACGTTACGTAACGTGATTTTACTCAAACTTACAGACTTATTTCCTGGATGTGATGGCAAGGCTTTGCGTATAGTTTGTATAGCCTATAGTTGTATGGTGTTTAGTGATATATGACCGTACATGTCAGCATTTAAGACCCGCGAACCGGACAGAAGATCACCGTGATTGCGGGTCTCAAATGTTATAGTTTTCATGATAAATAAACAAATGGTAGACTCCCGGCCAAAATGACAGTGTTGGCAGATATGGATATGACCTAGCACCAGAAATAATATCAAAACAGCCTCCATTATTCGCAAATGGTGGATAAAACCTTGAAAATGATATACGAGCCCGCCAAATCACAGAGATGCCGATTACAATTATTACAAATGACTAGAGGTCCCCAGGTAATACTATCGGGCATATCAAGCGATCTCTAACAAAGCAGTAGTGACGCATACACATATGTTTTACTCACATAAGATTGCTGCACCACTCCTACACTCTAAAAAATGGCTGGGTTAAAATAACCCAATTTGGGTTATTTTGGTAACCCAACGCTGGGTCAAATATTGACAAACCCAGCGTTGGGTTAAATCTTTGACCCAACATGCTGGGTTGATTTATTTAACTCAACTATTGCTTAAAAATTACATTGCTGGTTTAAAACAAACCCGAAATATTTGAAAATAATAATAATAAAATCACAGAGAATTACTAGAGTCAACAGTAAGAATCAAAAGTTGAAGTTTTATTAAGGATCGAAATGCAAGACAAAAGGAATTCATAAAAAGCATGCAATCTTTTAATGCTCAATGAACAATAAAACCGAATAACATCAAAAAAATAAACAACATCAATAAATAAATTACATAAGTTTAGATTTTAACATAAACATTTTTATTTATACATTGCGTTATGAATGTGACATAAAAACACTCAGAGAATGTATTTGTTACCAATATACTGAACTATTTGTTTATATTTTACTAAACCCTTGTTGGTAGAACTGCACTTATATGATAAAATATCAGTCTATGCACAAGTTTTCTATTTAAAAAATGGGAAATAAACACGCGTTAGGATGTGAAAAAAGGACACCGTTTTCGGGAGGCGACAAACTTTGTAGGATTTCTGTGAATAATAATGTACAAACAATACCTTAACTTGAAGAGAGACCTCACATGGGTATTTGAACCACCAAATGTTGATATCGGTGCAGCTAGTACAGTAAAAACCTTTGGTAAAAACGTTATTTTCTCATGGTATTGGTTGACATTTGCAAGGAATGTAGTAGTCCGAGAACTTTCCTCGTCATATGAACTCACAAAACAGTTTAAAGAGCGTTAGTTGTTTTGGTTCCAGTACTGCTTGACCTGACATAGCCACGGAACAGTCTTACTCAACTCAACTCAACTCAACTTTATTTATATAGCGCTTTTTACAATTTTCATTACAGATCCTTACTGAAGAGGATCTATCTTTTCCTGGGAGTTAGTAGACAACAGTGTGGTGTGCACTTCGGGAAGTGGATGTCCAGCAGGAGGGTTTCTTTATCAATTTGTTCATCTATAAAGAGAGTAAGAGAGAAGAAACAAGAAGAGAAGAATGTAAGAAAACTGGCCTACCCAGAGCACAATGGGTTATAATGAACATATAAAGAAACACATTTGCATTTTACCAAAATAAAGTTTACCTTTAAGTTTGGGATCAGGACATCGAAGTTCCATTCCTCCTCCTGAACAGAATTATCCATTATTATTAGTAGTGCTGTCAATCGATTAAAAAAAATAATCGGATTAATCACACATTTTTTCTGTGATTAATCACGATTAATCGCACATAACAATTATATTTTAAAATATACTTTTACATTTTAATAATTTCACATTTAATCTTCAAATTGATGTAGAAACAACATATTTCTTTAACAGCATCATTTTATGAAAGCTAACATTTTGATATTAGTATTGTAACTGATGTCTCTATTAAATTGATTATTTTAACATGAATTATAGCCATTCAACAGTATAATTGAGAGCTCATGTAGGAAATATACAGAAATTGAAGGACACTTTACAGCCTTTAATGCTAAGTTATAAATTAAATGCAGAAGAATTCTCATTAAAGTTACAAAATCACATTGATTTCTTCTTTTATTTTGTTCTTTGATTAACATTAGTGACAGGAGTCACAGCAGCACACGTTTAAGAACGTGGCCCCTTTAAGAGCTGTCTCAGTACGCAGATCTGACCGTCACCGCACTCCCATTTTCACAACACTTTGCATTCATTTAAGATTTTATTTTACACTTTGAAGTCTTGCTTAAGGAAATGCTAGACAAAACGGACTTTCTGACATAATCTTGTGTGGTTTTATCCATTGAAGCACGAAAGAGAACTTAACACGGATGCGCTGTCTGACAGAGATTCACCGACGCAGCCTTTAGCCCATGACTGTTACACCAGACTGGACCTCCGTTGCGTTTTGCCGCGTCCCACAGTTTAGAAGTGTCTATCTTCATTGAACGCGTCAAAGCAACTGTTTCAAATCGCGCTTAAGTGGTTTAAAAGCCTGTACACGAATAAGAGCGTGATTACATAATGTAACGCTAGACAAAGGATGTCAAAACAAACGGATGTGCGTTAATTGCGATAAATATTTTCTACGCGTTAATTTGAAAAAATTAATGGCATGCGTTAACGCGTTAACGTTGACAGCCCTAATTATTAGCTGTTATTCTGCACCCTGTCAGTGGGGAAAAAGAAAAGTGCCAGAGGCTGTGAGCTCTAGGTCTCTAGTAACGTTACAGAAAGTTAAATATAGACTTAAAAAATAAAATATTATAAACGTTAACACAACACTTAAACTCATTCGACTAACTCAGGAACACGTAGAATAATAAGACCAATGATTGCTCGTTTCATATACCCAAAATTAATTATATCGCACGGTTAACCACTATACGAGGCACGGCATATTCCCGAAACACTGGCCGAGATAAAGCTGCTCTCAGCGGAGCCACGAGTGCTGAACGACCGCTGACAGCCTGAAGCTCACATCTCCGACAGCGTCTTAACAAATTCTCAAAGAGGCGCTATGTTTATATATAAATCGCATATTTAAGGTCTAAACGACTACATTCTCGTCAAAAAGACTGTTAAAACTACGTTCCGTGACCGAAAACTAGTAGTATTTATTTAAAAAATATGATTAGCTGGATGTTTGCTTTTTGACACGACGCTCGCGTGTTGACCTCAAACTAATATAGATGCACTTACCGAACTAAATGACTCACACAAGTCACACATTTCAGAGGAAATGTAGACCATAAAGGACGTTTTAAATATTCAAAAGCTGTACAAGTAACTAGAGAAATTGTTACTCAAGTAAAAGTAAAAGTCACTATTTTAAAAATACTTGAGTAAAAGTAAAAAAGTATGCAATGAAAAAACTACTCAAGTAGCTAGTTACTTAGTTACTTTGTATCTGATTATATAGGCCTACTACATAAAATTAATATTAACGCCAATATTTTAATATTACATTTTAATCAATATTTTTAATTATCATAAGCAGATATCTTTGCAATATACTAGAGAGACTAAAGAATAGACAAACACAGAAGAGACAAGCATTTCTGTAAATTTCATCTAGTCCTGATGTCAATGTAGTTTACACAACTTATTTAGAATAATAGACCATGTCAAACTAAAGCATGAACTAAACTCAGAGCATTTCCTAAGATGATCTAGAACATCTGCAGTGCTCTCTTAAATGAAATACACATTTTTGAACAAAGCTCATGTTTTCTCGTGTTGTGTCACGTGTGTGTTGTGAAACGCTCTTACTTGTAAACAAACAGTAAACAGTGAACCACACGCCCATCAACAAGTTTTCTTCCTTCTGTTCTTCAAATGTATATTTCTGCAAGCCCACGTCTCTGTGTCTGACAGGTAACGCGCATGTTGCTGTGTCTGACGAACAGGTCGCGCGGGTGCGCGCATATGGCGGGCATTTATCATTGCTGGCAAACAATATGACACATTTGCAGTTTTGATTGTATAGATATAGATTAATATCCACTTCATCCAACGCTCTTTGTGTTCTGCGTGTTCTTAAGTTTTGCGCTACGACCCAGCTAACAATTTTATGTTATAAGAACGTTTTTATAACGTTCTTGTTAAGTTAAAGAAACGTTATTTTTAAATGTTCTAGGAACGTTCAAAACGTCCAGTTTTTTAAACGTTCTATTAACGTTTTTTATTGGTTACAAGAACGTTTTCCAAAACGTTATTAGAACGTTAAATTCTCTTGTTATATAAACGTTTTCCTAATGTTTTTCAAAGATAATGAAAAACGTTCTGCAAAACGTTTTTATAACGTTGACCCAACGTTTTTGTAGGGTAATGCAAACTCTAGCAAAACGTTATTGTAACATTTTATTTCTTCATATACTAATGTTTTCTATACATTCTTTCTATGCTTTAGGACTGTTCTTAACCTTATGTTCTTGTTTATACGTGTTCTCTCAATGTTATTCAATGCTTATAAATTAAATGAGTTTTAATGGAATTTATAGTAAATGTTCAGTAACTGTGTAACATTCACAAAATACAATCTAGAAATAGTAAAATGGAAAGCTAATAATGCAATTTACATTAAGTGGACACTAATATAAATGTAAGGAAAGAAACATTTAATGTCCAAGCTAGTTTTAAATCATAAAAATATTGCTTTTTCAGTTTAATTTTTAAACAACATTTTTCAAATTCAGCAGTCAAGTGTAAAATAAATTGGTTTATTTTGTAAATGCAAGTAAATGCCATTTTAAACAATATGTTTAGTGTAAACAATAACAAACAAAACATGAGAACCAACTAATAGTAAGATATTAAAAAAAATATGTAAAAATAAAAATAGATTAAAGAATATAAAAAATGTACATTAAAGAACAGGAACGTAGATAGACAAAAAGAGAATATTAACTATAAATTAAAAAATGTTAAAATAATGAGGTCAATGACATCACTCCATGTCTGGCTGGGGCACCGGGCCACTGACATTTCAGAAGACGTGGAGGGAGACTGCAGGGAGAAAAGACAGTGTTAAAATTAAATAGTGGTGAGATTTAGTATAAAAAATACTGAGATGCTATACTATATGCATCCCTTCACATGTTATTGTTTAGTGGCTTTTCCAAATCAGTCCTTTTTGAATACTTTCAACCTAAGATTTAGTACTGCAAAAACATGAACAGACAATTAAAGATTTGTGTGTTAGTAGAAGCCGGCATACATGCTACAAACAATGCAAATGTGTAAGAAAAAAAGAGTCCATTTCCCGTAAAGTTACAAAATGATAAATAGTAAATGTTGATTCAACATTGGGATGCACTGATCATAGAAGCATGAGAAACATATAAAGAGTTTGGTTCCAAAATGAGAACTTGATAGTGCATTCCAATTAACATCAATCAAACTGTAGTTGGATTAATTTTATTTAAGCCATAATAACTAAAAAAACAACAGCTCACTGACACAATAAAAACATGATAACATAATAAAAAACATGATTTTTTTAAACAATTTTGACATGATTATTTTAAAAAAACGTAAAAAGGAGTTATCTCATTTTGGAACCAAACTCTTCATATGCATGCATACATACTGTTAGTGTTAATGATGTTAACATACTGTTAATGTTAATAATGTTAATGATTATTCCTAGTCAAATTAAGCACAGAGACGAAGACGGAGACGAAGCAGCGGGGTAGAGGAACTAAGCGCTCGGGGAAGCGCGAGCTCACGTCCCCTCGGCGTGCCTCGCCTTCTCCACAGAGAGAAAATTCGCCGGTTCGTTTCTCCCAAGCCGACCAGCGTCCGCCGGCGGCATGGTCTCGTTTGGCGGAAGCGAATTCGAAGAAGACGACAGCATGTCGTTAGCGGCTTCAGACGGGGAGGAGCTGTCGGGCTCGGCTTTCGACCCCGCCCCCCTGCCGTCTTTAGAGCACAGCGAACCCGCGCCGGGTCTGGATTCCGAGCTTTTCCGGGTCCTTACTAAGGCTGTGGAGGAGCTGGGCTTAGAGTGGTCCGCTCCGGAGGAACCCGCTCGCAGCCGCCTGGACGAATGGTTCCTGCCGGGGCGCCGCCAAGCCCCTCGTCAACGAATTTCACCGTTCTTCCCGGAGGTTCATGATGAACTCACCAGGTCATGGCGCGCTCCCTACTCAGCCCGTCTACGACCCTCTTCTTCCTCCGCTCTCACCTCGGTCGACGGCGCGGAAGAAAAAGGATAACAGAAGCTACCTACCCTGGATGAGTCGGTGGCCGCACATCTGTGTCCGCCATCGGCCATCAGTTGGACGGCAAAAGCGACCCATCCCTCCAAGCCATGCAAAACCACCTCGGCCCTCGCTGGACGCGCATTCTCGTCCGCCGGCCAGGCGGCTTCAGCACTACATTCCATGGCAGTGCTTCAAGTGTACCAGGCCAAACTCCTCCAGGGCATGGACGGGTCCGGTACAGATATCGCGCCCTTCAAAGAGCTGCGGAGCGCGACGGATCTCGCCCTACGCGCCACCAAGGCCACGGCCCAGGCGATAGGCAGATCGATGGCCAGTCTCGTGGTGCTCGAGCGCCATCTGTGGCTGACGCTTACAGAGATCAAGGAAGCAGACAAGGTCCCCTTCCTCGATGCTCCAATATCCGCTGCCGGCCTCTTCGGACCAGCAGTGGAGGGTTTTGCGGAACGCTTCACCGCAGCGCAGAAATCTTCGCAGGCCATGAAGCACTTCCTGCCCAAGAGACCCGGGTCCAGACCTGCGTCGGCTCGCCCCAAGCCAACACCAACTCAGCAGCCGGTGAAGGCCACGCCCCCCGCTGCCCAGAAGGTAACAGGAGCTGAGACGCGTCAACGATCTCGCTCCGGGAGACGTTTCCCCCACCCTCAGCGTCAGGGACCCCGGCCAAAAATCACGCTGGACCCTGCGCCTCAGGCACCATCCTGAGACCGAGGAAAGGAAGAGGAAGGGACCGTGTCTCGCTGCGGCTGGACCTCCTTCAAAGAAGGCTCTTTTGTTCGCCCAAACACCCCGTTCTGTTCCAGGTGCCGGCGAAAATGTGTTTTTGTTCCAAAATGTGAATACCGGGTCTGTTCTAACGCCCGCACAACCCACCGCTGTTATAGCGGGCACTTATATAAAACACAAACATTGTCAGAAAAAGAGCAACCTTCCTCTTCCACTCTCCACAGGAGTCAAGCCCCCGAAAGGCGGCATACCTCCCCAATGCATTCAACCCCTTGCCATACGGGCCGAGGCCTGGCGGGCCATCCCCGGGATATCGGATTGGGTAATGGGAATAATATCTCAAGGATATTCACTCCAGTTCGCTCGCAGACCCCCGCGTTTCCGCGGGATGATCACCACCCGAGTCCAGAGCGCGAGTTCACACGTTCTGCGCACGGAGTTGGTGAACTTACTGGACAAAGGAGCCATAGAACCGGTTCCTCCAGACCAAACCGAGTCGGGCTTTTACAGCCGCTACTTCCTCGTACCCAAAAAGGATGGCGGTCTCCGCCCCATCCTCGATCTCAGACATCTGAACCGCGCCCTTATGAAACGGCGTTTCAGAATGATTACACTGAAACAGATCCTCTCGCAGATATACCCAGGGGACTGGTTCTTCTCCCTGGATCTGAAAGACGCATACTTCCACATCCAGATAGCCCCCCATCACAGACGATTCTTGAGATTCGCCTACGAAGGGGTTGCATATCAATACATGGTCCTTCCATTTGGACTGTCTCTAGCTCCCCGCACTTTCACGAAGTGCATGGACGCGGCTCTATCCCCTCTCAGGCAGACGGGAATCCGCATTCTGAACTACCTCGACGACTGGCTTGTTCTAGCACAGTCAGAGGAAGAGCTAAGGTCCCACAGGTCCCTCCTCCTCAGTCACCTGGAATGCCTGGGACTCAGAATCAACCTCGCCAAAAGCGCTCTGTCCCCCAGCCAACGGATTTCGTTCCTGGGGGCGGTTTTCGATTCGAACCGTCTGACGGCCAGAATCACGCCAGACCGTGCCCTAGCCATTCAGCAGCTCGCGGCCTCTTTTACGCCCGGAGCGTCACGCTCCCTCAAGGCGTTTCAGAAGATGCTGGGTCTCATGGCCTCCGCATCTCAAGTACTGCAGTTGGGTGTTCTTCGGATGCGTCCTCTGCAGTACTGGCTGAAACCGAGAGTTCCGCCTCACGCTTGGCGTCTCGGACGCCTACGCATCTGGGTGGATCAGGTCTGCGTAACAGCTCTAGCCCCATGGAGGGATCCTCTTTGGTTGGAGCAGGGTGTGCCCCTGGGCACCACATGCAGACGAAAGGTGGTCACTACAGACGCCTCCAAAACGGGTTGGGGGGCTCTGTGCGATGGCACACCGGCCTTCGGCCACTGGTCGATTCAGGAAAGGGGCCTGCACATCAACTGCCTAGAAATGCAGGCAGTATGGCTGGCTCTTCGCCACTTCCTGCCGGTCTTACGGGACCGCCACGTCTTAGTCCGATCAGACAGCATGACAGTGGTGTCCTACATAAATCACCAGGGAGGCCTCTCCTCAAGACGCCTTTTCTCCCTGGTACTTTGCCTCTTGGAATGGGCTCAGTGCAATCTGCGCTCACTAAGGGCAACTCATGTGCCAGGCAGACTGAACCAGGGAGCAGATATGCTATCTAGGAACAACGTCCCTTCAGAGGAATGGACGCTCCACCCCAAGTCGGTTCAGAAAATTTGGGAAGTCTTCGGCAAGGCAGAAATCAACCTTTTTGCCTCCAAAGACAACACTCATTGCCCAACCTATTTTTCGAAGGACAGGGATGCCTTGGCCCACAACTGGCCCAACCGGCTCCTCTATGCCTTCCCCCCGATAGCTCTCATACCACAGACGATCAGGAGGATCAGAGAACAGGCGCACAAGGTGCTGTTCGTAGCCCCACTCTGGAAGAACCAGCCCTGGGTTGCGCAACTGTCTCAGCTGCTCGTAGCAGCCCCGTGGCCTATTCCCCTGAGACGGGACCTCCTCTCTCAGGCAGGCAACACGATTTGGCACCCCCAGCCAGAGCTGTGGGCTCTGCACCTTTGGCCTCTCGACGGGAGCCTACGGTCCTCCCTGAGAGTGTCATGAACACAATATCACAGGCTAGAGCTCCGTCTACTAGACGACTTTATAACCTCAAGTGGTCTGTCTTCTCCACCTGGTGTACAACCCACGGCGCAGACCCAGAATCCTGTGACATATCACTAATTCTGTCCTTCCTACAAGAGCTGTTGGATAAGGGCCGCTCCCCTTCCACGCTCAAGGTCTATGTGGCAGCAATTGCAGCCTCTCATGCCCCCATAGCGGGCCAAGGAGTGGGAAAGAATGACTTGGTCATTCGTTTCTTGAAGGGTTCCAGGCGGCTATGCCCCCCTCGCCCCCTCACCGTTCCCATATGGGATCTGCCCACGGTGTTGAGAGCTCTGAAGGGCCCTTCTTTCGAGCCTCTACAGTCTGCGGACCTCCGTCCCTTAACACTTAAAACCGCTCTGCTGCTAGCATTAGCATCGGTAAAACGTGTGGGCGATCTACAGGCGCTCTCTGTAAGCCCCTCCTGTCTTGAGTTTGGGCCTGACAACTCTAAGGTAGTCCTCAAACCTAGACATGGTTACGTACCTAAGGTGCTCTCTACTCCATTTAGAGCACAAGTAGTGACACTTTCCGCGCTCCCCTCCTCCGAGCAGGACCCGGAGCTGAATCTGCTCTGTCCAGTCAGAGCGCTTAAGATCTACATTGAGCGTTCCGCCCCATTCAGGCAGTCAGAACAGCTTTTTGTCTGCTTTGGCAACCGCACCAGAGGGTCTCCGGTCACGAAGCATAGACTATCTAAATGGATAATTGAGGCTATCGTGCTGGCATACTCTTCCTTGGGCCTTCTATGCCCCACGGGAGTTAGAGCCCATTCTACTAGAGGTGTCGCCTCTTCCTGGGCATGGTCTAGCGGAGTCTCCATAACAGATATTTGTGCGGCGGCCTGCTGGGCTTCGCCTTCCACATTTACCAGATTCTACAGTCTGGACGTTCCGACCTTACAGGCCCGGGTCCTTTCTGCTTAAGACTACTGCTGGGCTGGGGTTGCCCTCAACCACACCAGCACCTAGCACACTACTGGGACGATTAACCGGATTAGGCCACCTATTAGCTTGGCTTTTCCGCCTTCCACAGGATTCCCTGCCCCATACCTATCCTCGAGCCACGGCTTCGGGATTCTATGATGTTTTCGTTCCACTTGTAGCACGGCGGGATTATACTGGTTCCCCATAGCGTCCTGCTACGCAGTACGAGTGAAGTATCGATAGGGAACGTACTCAGTTACTAACGTAACCTCGGTTCCCTGAGATACGGGAACGAGTACTGCGTTCCTGGCCGTGCTTACAAGCTGCATATGGTCGTCGCTTCAGTCGAAGTAACCTGAGGACCCTACGGTGATGTGTCTGCTTATATAGCCATAAGCCCCGCCCATTTTGGCAGGCACCATCGCCATAGGTCCGTGCAGCTTCGCTGCCATTGGCTCAAAGTTTTACTTTGCAAGAACCAATGGCCGTGCAGTATTCACTGCGTTATTGTAAAGCTTCAGTCATCGGAGAAAAAGGAGTTTTCCCCATAGCGTCCTGCTACGCAGTACTCGTTCCCGTATCTCAGGGAACCGAGGTTACGTTAGTAACCGAGTACGTTTTTTATTCATATAATCAAAACTATCACTCACCTGAAAGGCGCGCAGTTTCAAAGGAGTGGGAGTCGTCGTCTCATCGATCCCGCGTTGTTTGATTGATGTGCGCGACTGAGCATGCGCTCCAAAAACCACACCCATCCTATCAAGCTAAATGTATGAATTGGACTAGAGGCATGAAATATATATAATAGTATTTCAGTGCATTGCAATGTGTTTCAGAAGTTGAATTTGCAAAAAAAATCCATGACCAATTATGACCAATTTAAAATGATAAATAAACATTTTAATGAAGTAACGTTTTTATAACGTTTCGCTAACGTTGTAAGAATAACGTTTTAATGCTAACGTTTTTCAATTATTTATAACGTTGAAATAACGTTCTACTAACGTTACTGCAAGAACGTTTTAGAAAAACATTCAGAGAACTTTCAAATAACGTTAGCCAATGTTCTCAGAACGTTCCCTGTTAGCTGGGGAAGAGTGAGTAATCCTGCTACAGATGATTCAGGTTCATCTGCGAACTGAACAAATCATTTGAACTGATTCATTAGCCTATTCAAATGGTTTTGCCCATTGTTCAATTAATGCTTTCAAAAGAATCGACTCAAAAGAATCGATCACTCGGGAATGCCCGTAAAAAGAGACGACAACCTTGAAATAAACAACGCATTTTAAAAAGCATATTTTAAAATGAAGGAACGAAGGAACGTCACGCAATGTAAGTTATGTAACGAAGTAAAAGTACAGATTTTCTATTAGAAATTTACTCAAGTAAAAGTACACACTTTTAATTTGACTTAAAAAGTACATATTTCCAAAATGTTACTCAAGTAAATGTAACGAAGTAAATGTAGCACGTTACTACCCACCTCTGGCTGTAAGTTATAACAACGTGGGCATTCAGACTAACGTTAACTAACCAAAGCTAACTAAGCTAAATGGTACTTTTCAAACCTAATGTGAACCGCGAAATTTTGCATACTTATGCATTTTATGATGTACGGTGATAGTTTTATACATTAAAAACTCTCAAACATACCTTTTTTCTCCGAATAACAGCTGTCTTCACTTGTTCCTGAGGTGATTCAAAATGCCCGCGAAGGTAGAGTTTGTCTGAGGCGTCGAGGAGGGGGAGGGGTTTACTCTCTGAACTGTCACTCAATTGGACCCAACCGGTAACCCAACGATTGGGTTACACAAAAAACTACCCAACACTGAGAAAATAACCCAACAAAATGACCCAACAGGCTCAACCCAGCGGTTGAGTTAAAAAAACAACCCAGCATTTATTAGAGTGTATCGGATCCAATATTGACGGCACAGCACTGCTTTTTAATTTTAGTCTCTCCGCAAATCCAGCGTCGACCTGTGACTTGTTCAAGGAATCCGCGTTGAAATGAAGCGAACAAGCCCTCAATGTTTTCCCCACGTGAGCTGGAACATCTTTATGAATGAACTCCAACCACGCATTCCTACTGTCGGAATCCGAAGGAAAGTTATGCAGCGACTGTGTTCTCCCACAACCAGGCACTGCACAATATTAAGCGATCTTTAACGGCATGATGCTTACACTCGTTCTATCTGGTTCCATGCAGCTTGTGTTCAGTACTGTCATGTGCGAACCAGTGGGCAGGGCTCAAGAAGTAGGCGTTGATATTTTTCTGTGGAGGCGGTGTTCAACCTATCTATAGGTGCATTCCAGGACCTGCCGTTCACTGAGCCTCCTCAGGGGAATCAGTTTGCATGCTTTGGAAAATCGATCCACGACTACAGAATGCAGGTGTATGTATCAGACAGGGGTAGGTCAGTGAGAAAGTCAATTGCAATATGCGACCAGGGTCATTGAGGAACAGGTAGTGGCATGAGTTTGCCCTCGGGAAGTCTTCGGGGCGTCTTGGAAATGGCACAGACTGAACACCCTTTGACAAACTGGGAGATATCTTTGGCCATACCCGGCCACCTGTATCAGAGTGTGGGTGCTGAACAAAAGGCTTCCTTAAGTTCCTGGAAGGCGTGAATGGCTTCTGGTTTCCAGGACAGGGATTTGGACCGTTTGTCTATCATTGACATAAGTGGAGAGGCTATGGTGCTGAAGTTCGCAATGAAGCGTCGATAGAAGTTGGCAAACCCTAGAAAGCGCTGAAGTTGTTTCACTGTACTGGGTTGTGGCCAATCTTGCACAGATGTTAGCTTCCTCTGGTCCATCCTGACGGTGTTGTGGGAAATCACATACCCCAGGAAGTGAATTGTGGTGCGATGGAACTGACACTTCTCCAGTTTCAAATACAGGTGATGCCTTCGTAGTCTCTTGAGGACTTCAGTTACCTCTTGCACATGCTCGTTGTAACTACGGGAAAAGATGACAATGTCATCGATGTACACTATAACAAACCTCCCCAGGAGATCTCTGAAAATTTCATTCATGAGGTTTTGGAATATGGCAGGTGCGTTGAGTAGACCGAATGGCATGACCTTGTACTTGTAATGGCCTGTGGGTGTTATGAAAGCCGTCTTACACTCATCTCCAGGTTTGACTCGTATGAGGTTATAGGCACTTCGAAGGTCTAACTTACTGAAGATGGTGGCATGACGAAGTTGTTCCAGCGCTGCCGGGACCAGAGGAAGAGGATACGCAAGCCTCTTGGTATGTGCGTTCAGAGTACGATAGTCGATACACGGTCTCAAACCCCTGTCCATCTTGCCTGCCAAAAAGAAACTGGAAACAGCTGGGGACGTTGATGGTTGGATGAAACCCTGCTGCATCCCCTCAGTGACGTACTCCTCCATGGCTTTCCGGAATAGACAGGGGATAGATGTGTTCTTTGGGCATGATGGCACCAGGTAGAAACTCTATGGCACAGTCCCACGGCCGGTGGGGCGGAAGCTCTGTGGCGAGCCGCTTCGAAAAGACGTCCTGGAACGCCCGGTACTCGTGAAGGATGATAGCCTGTCCAACAGGCTCTGGACTTTCTACTGTAGTAGAGTTCATCTCCATGGTAAGTTTTAGACATGTCCAAGTTTTAGAGAGGTGGTTAGAGAACCTCCAACAGACCATATACTTTGCGCCCAATTCAGAGCCTTACCGCTCAGAAGTTAGATGATGAAAGCCACCTTTGCCTTTTCAGAGGTGAATTGCTGAGGATGCATCTCCAGATACAACTCACACTGTAGAATAAAGCCGCTGCATTCCTCCACCGATCTGGAGAAGTCCAGGCATGGCCGTGGGACTGGCGATGGACGGTGACGTTGCAGCGAACGAAGCAGGGGTGAGTTGTTGGCGTAGGAGGGTAACCAGCTCAGTGAAGTGATCCGGGGTGGCTTGGGAGGAAGAAGAGGAAGTGCTCTGGGGAGTGGTCATCGTTATTTTGAGGTCTGGTCTTCTGTAACAGTACTTGAATGATGAACAATGCCACAGGTGATAAGTGATGAGGTGTTTAATAAAGCCACAGGTGAAAAAACAGAAACAAACGAGTAATCCACAAACACAAGGGTAATACACAAAACAAAGTTACGAGGATAAATCCAAAGACGAAGTGTAAATCCAAAACTACAAAAACACGGGGTACAAAAAACATCCACGGAATACTAAATACTAGGAGATTACGGGTGAGACTAGAAGACGTGCACAACATACAACTAGACCAGACGCTGAATACAGGGAACAAGGGAACAGATATAGTGTCCGGTTGATGAGGTTCAGATGAAAGTCATTAGAATTCGGGTAAGCGGGGACGTGTGTAGTGAGGTGAAAGCGCTGATGCAGGGGGCGTGGTCGACGGAGAAGACATGACTGTCACAATGGTGCTATCAGAATCCAAGTCATGAGTTCTATTCCCAGTGAATTTGTGTAATCACAGACACTGTACATGTATAATTTAAATGCACTTTGCAAACAATGCAAACAATCACTTTGGATACAATTGTTTGCCAGACTAATTTATATAAAGGTAAAAAAATGCTACTTTCGTATCCATGCGCTGCAGACACAGAAACTCATGTGTAACATATTCTGTTTAACTTGAGTTCTTTATGTAGGCTTTGTAATTTGTAATGAGATCAGCTTCATTTCAGCAAGAATTATTATTACATAAAGCAAAACTTACCTGTGACCATAATTTATACGATCTGTGAAATGATCCATAGACACACAGCTAGATTCTGGTCTGATGCTGGACAGGACTTAAAACCGATTAATAACATGAGGAATTACATTTTCCAAGAGACAAACACTTTCGAATATTATAAATGAATCTCAAGTAAATAACAGTAAAAAGCGTCTTTCCACCTGATCTGCATCATGTTTCAGATTCACTGCAGCTGAAAACTAAACATTCACATCACTTTCTCTCAAAATCATCACAGTCACAATGAAGGAATGAAGTTTTTCTGGATTACTCACACAATTCACTCTGACTGATGACAGACAGAAAACCACAATCAGTACATGAAAATATGAATTTTAACAATAATTTGTGTGTGTTCGATTTGAAAAACAAGCTTCAATGTCAGCAGTGATTTTTATGAAACTTTAGATGTTTATTTAGATTTTAGACAAATGTAACATTGCAGAAAAATAACTATCAAAACACTTTGATCAAATCAGAACTCTTACATATTGAAGCAAGAATACATTCACTCATTAAAATCACTTTGAAACAACAACAAATAATCCAGTGCAGTCAAATATTAAAACATACTTACAGTTTCTCTCTGTGTGTTAATGGATTGATGTTTCCTCCTTCACTAAAGAGCATAAAACAGTTTAATTAAACTCATAACGGTGTACATGCCTAAATCAACAGGTTTCTCAGGATTATTCACATGCATGATTTGCTATGATTGGCTCCTATGAATCACATAAATAATTTTAACTGACGAGAAATTAACCAATAACAGATGTGTGTGAAGACAAACACACACAGTGTTACCAGATGGTGTGTGGGGAAATATTTTTGGCTACAGAAGAAAATTTGGCCTGGTTTAGAATAATAATAACACAGTTCTGTAGAAATTGCAGTACTGGCAGCTAGTTGCCAGAACCTTACAGTATTGACATTTATGTAATTTACTGGCAACATTTTGTTCAACTATAAATTAACATTAAACATTAACATGTCTTTATCTTTACAGAAAAATATAAATAACAGCCTCATGCAAAGCATTCTGCGAACAGAAAAAGGTTTATGAGAATTTCTGGTTCCCAGAATGCTTTGCATGAGGCTGTTATTTTATAGTTTTGTTCTGTAAAGATAAAGACATAATTAATGTTCAATGTCCATTTATCGTTGAACAAACTGTTGCCAATAAATGAGATAAATATGAATCTATAGTAAGTTACTGGCAACTAGCTGCATATTTACAGCAAAATATTTTACTGTGTGTGTGCGTGTGACTCTGTACCATAAACCCAGTCATAAGGGTCAATTTTTTGAAATTGAGATTTATACATCATCCAAAAGCTGAATAAATAAGCTTTCTATTGATGTATGGTCTGTTAGGACAATATTTGGCTGAGATACAATTGTTTAAAACTCTGGAATACGAGGGTGCAAAAAATAAAAATATTGAGAAAATCCCGTTTAAAGTTCATCCATCAGAGGTGCTGTAGCAGGCTGTTGCTAAGAAGCATGCTAACCCTGAACCTGAAAGCAGAAATTCTAAGCTTTACATAGATACCAAACTTGAGTGGGTAATTCTCAAAGAGCGGGAAGCAGCGAGTGAAGTTTGTAGTCATGCTTTTGGCCATTTTTGTTAGCAATTTTGCTGCATCCATCACAAGAAATTAAGTTTTGATATATTTACGGTAGGAAATTTACAAAATATCTTCCTGGAACATCATCTTTACTTAATATCCTAATTATTTTTGCCATAAAAGAAAAATGTATCAATTTGACCCACACAAATCACAGGCAGCAAATCCTTAAGAACAGTGTTGTTTCCTCTTTGAACAAATTTACTTAGTTTAAACTCATTTCAGCTCCTGTTCTGATGTCAACAACACAAAAACTACAGCTGACCGCTGAGATACAGAGACATTTATTACATTTACATTTATTCATTTGGTGGACGCTTTGATCCCAAGCAACTTACAAGTAGGGCTGAAACGATTCCTCGAGTAACTCGAGTTATTCGAATACAAAAAATCATCGAGGCAATTTTTGTTGCCTCGAAGCCTCGTTTAATCCATTTAACTACAGTACACACGGAGCGCTGCGTTTCCCCACGGACCGTTATTACTGACGCACAGCCAGCTAAAATCTATTCATGTTACAGTCTCATGCATTCACCGTGAGACACACGCATTTTAGTCTGTTCACACGCTCACACGTGTTTCTCATGCTGATAAATAACTGATAGCTTATAGGGCTGTGACGGTTGCCGTAACAACCGCACCACCGCGATGGTAAAGTGCCATGACGGTGGTGAACTGCCACCGGCGGTAGTGCACGTCACTCTGACAAATATAGGTGTAATAAATATGAGAGTTGCGATAACGATTGCTAGTTGTAGCCTTTCAGTTGTGGATGGTTTTATTTAAAAGATTTTAAATTAACAGAAATTATTGGCATACGTTTCCGTTGGTGCGTTCGAGCGCGGGCCTGCACGGCAAAACCCAGGTTATTCTGCGGGTTTTGCAATGGATCTTGTTGTGAAATGAACAGATACGTAAAATCAAAACTGGCTATGACCCGCTTGCTTAGTGTCGGAGCGCGCGCAGGTTTTGCCGCGGTTGCGGAGAGACATCTCTTCATTTGCGCTCCTGTGCACATCTTCTGAACGCGCATTTAGTGCAGCTGTACACATTTTAATCTGGACAATGTCAACAAGTAAGTTTCACATCAACGAGTCGGAAAAAGTAAAGTTTTTATGGCAATCTGAATAGGAAAGCCAATGTAGGTTTAAACAGTTTGTTTCAAATGGAATTGTTAAGGACTGTAAGGGTTAATACGCCACTGACTGAAGTTACTGCAACAAGAGCTTTTTTATTTAGTATTTAGCTTTCTTATATCATTTAAGTTTTCATTATTTACTGATGTTTATTTAAATGTTTTATATGCTGTAGTGTGCCGTTTCACTGATGGATTTGCGCGTTAAACATTGACGGATGTTTCATCCTCATTTATTTCAGATATCATATTTCAATTATTTAACAATTTCAAGTATTTAAATAAGGTCTATATTTCTCTTCCACTCGTCATGTGGTTGCTACACGCAAATATAATAATATAAATATTATTTATATAAATAATATATATTTCTCAACCACCACGGTCGATTTGTCTATTACCACCGCGGTGGTAAAAAACTGCCACCGTCACAGCCCTAATAGCTTATTGAAATGGTGAACTGATATTTTACTTAGTTTTAGTCTATTTTACGAGTGAAACTTGTTTTCCGGCTGCATTGAGTCCATCAAACTAGATGCGGACTAGTGGACGCCGAATCCTGTTATTTACACATGTCATCTGTCTGGTCTGCGTGTCTGAGTGAATGAACTGCACAGTTTAACGTGCTACACGCGTGATGCTCATAAATTTGTCTGCGTCTGCGCTGAATGAGGACATGAACTTCACCTCCAGAGTTGCGCTGAGAGTTTATTTCACAAACATGTTATTGTTTGAGTGAAGAAACAGACATACTAAAAAATAAGCGTCTTCTGACAACCTGCCAAAATAAAAGTCATAGGCTATTGTTTGAAATTATTATTTCCATTTTTATTCATGTTTCTTATTTATATATTTGTATTATATTGCATTTTGAATTTAATATGGCAATGGAATGTACTAAATGGGTTTAGTTTTCACAGATATTAATGTATGCTATTTCAGCAATAAAAACTAATTGTTCTAAAAAGGAAACAAATTAGTTGTTTTACTCATTTTAAGAGACCCGTCTTATTTTCTCTTGTATAATTAGTATTGCTTTTTGATAAAGAAAAAGTACTTATTATCCGAATACCCGATTAATCGATGGAAAAATCAGTAGAATACTCGATTAGTAAAAGAATCGATAGCTGCAGCCCTACTTACAAGTGACTGTTAAATTAATTTGTATCATTGGATGATAAAGTGGGTCACACACATGATGATCTACTGTACATCTCTGAACACACACACTATATTTGCTCTTTATGATTCAAATCTACTGTGAACATTTGTCTGTGTTTACTGTCTTGAGACGCTTTCAGGAAATATTGTGAAACATAATTTTCTTTTGTTAAAAAAGTTTTACATTCATCAAGACTATCACAGGATTATTAAACTGAATGTGTGAATGATTGTTTTCAAACAGTGTTATCAATGTGAGGTGTTATTGTGTCTGTGTTGATTGTGTGTCACTATAGTGTCGTCTTCTTATTCACCATCAGATGATACTGAGGATCAGACAGACACCTTACAGATATCTGCGAGTACTAAAAGAGAAACACAAAGACGGTCACTCAATGAACATCACCACTGTCAGATCAAGAGATAAACCTTAGAAACACTTCAAAACAAATGATTAGCTCTATCAGTAAGCAATATAAATTAAATCTAAAACTAATCAAGTCAACATTACCAATTTGTTTATCACATACACATGAGCTACTGGGGAACAAAACAAAACATACACACAGTTATCAATTAAGTCCAACCTTCAACTTTGGAATAAATTTAAAATGAACTGAAAAAACTGCGCAACAGCAGAGTGTATGAGAAAAGCCTGGAGGATCATCAGTGACTCCAGACACACAGGAGACAGACAGACAGCATTTGGTCTCACACGAGCAGACTGAGACAGTTTTATTCTTCAGACTGCTGAACTGATGTCTATGTGATGGGTTTTTTAAAGCACATCGTCACTCCATCATGTCAAAAATTTCATACCCCTTCGTTTGAAGTGAGGTCCCGAAAAATCTACGTTTGACGCGCTATCTGGCCCTTCCACTTACGGGACCCCTCCAACCAAATGAAAATTGAGACAGCCCTACCCCTTCATGGGAACACGCTAAACAGAGGGGTAGGGGAAAGTGTGGGATAAGGGGAAGAAATGGGATTGGGCCTTATCCTATAACAGCACTAGTGTCATTACCATTTATTTTAGTAAGTTTTCATAGTTGTCGAACTGTTGAAACATTTAAATGAGCTCTACTCACCTCACTGTCTCTAGTTTATAATGTGGATCATCTTTCAGATCAGAGCGAAGCTTCTTTCCTGAATCTCCTACATTATTATTAGACAGATCCAGATGTTTCAGGTGTGAGGGGTTTGATTTGAGGGGTTTGATTTTTGATTGAGCTGAAGACAGAGCAACACAACCTTCATCTGTGATATTACACTGACTCAACCTGTAGAGAACAAGAACACACTTCAGTCTCTCAGTTCAGCAGGAATGTCATTAATGAAAAACATTATACACTGAATAAAATGTATCATCTTCATCTTAAATCTTGACCTCATCATTAAAATGCTTCTCTCACACTCTCACACCACACATCCATTTTCTTACACAGGACCGTACCCACCATTTTTTCATAGTTTGTGATATAAAATGTTTGCATGTTCATAAAATAAAGTTTTAACATCTCAGTGGTCTAACAGCGCTCCTCAATGTCAAAATAAGTGAGGTGACCAATCAAATGAAAGAAGACGAGAGTTACTGTTTACAGAGCCGAGCGATTTGTGTAAATAAAGTTTTTCATGTATTTCCCATTACGCACTTTAGAAAGTCCCGGTAAACTACTAAAAACCTAAGATTAAAACAAAACACTATTGTCCGTTATTTTCCAAATTTCATAAGACACGAAGGTTCTGAGTGGGGTCTAAGAGGGTAGGAGGGTGTGAAAGTATGACGCTTCTCCCAAGTTACCAGAGAAAACACAGCTAACATTTTAGCAGTCACTCAATAAGTTTATCGGTTGGGGTTAATCTATTAAAATGAAAATCTTATCTGCAAATTGTTAAAAGTATCATTGTTATCTCTCAACCATTGTATGAAAAGTCCATGTCTGGCCTGTGCTCAAAATTTAAAGGGACAGTTCACCTAAAATGAAAAGTAATAAAATTATGTTGATTTTTGTTTTCAAATGTTTTGACAATCACAATACACTTATCATGCAAGGTTTTTGTATTAGTGTTTTTATGACATTCATACATCCCAAATAGCCCCCAACCAACCCGTGAACATGAATATAGAACATGTTTAACTAAACTCCAGTACATGTGTGACTATCAGAGAGATGATCTTACTCCAGTTTCTCCAGTTTACAGTGAGGATTCTCCAGTACAGTAGAGATCAGCTTCACTCCTGAATCTCCAAATGTATTATCAGACAGATCCAGATGTCTCAGGTGTGAGGGGTTTGATCTCAGAGCAGAAGACAGGGCAGCACAACCTTCAGCTGTGATCTTACAACCCCACAACCTGTAGAACAATAATGCACACTCTCAGTTGACAAACACAGATCGTCACAGATTGGCAGGAATCATCTTAAATCTCAAAATGCCATTAAACTATATAACAAACAAACAAACTAATAATTTAGTATTATTTAGGATTTAGTATTATCCTCATTTGTCCAGAATGTGTTGAGTGTTTCATGTAAAGGGATTCAGATGTTTACAGTGATGTGAGTCTCTTGTTTGGCATCATTATCAGAACTGCAATATCATGTTATTATGGATCAGCTCCTGTGAAGATCAATCACCTGAATTCACAACCGTAGAAAGACAGTAAATATAATTTATATCAAAATCCAATTAAAACCTTACTTCAGTATCTTCAGTTTACAGTGAGGATTCTCCAGTACAGTAGAGATCAGCTTCACTCCTGAATCTCCAAATTTATTATTATTCAGATCCAGTTCTGTCAGGTGTGAGGGTTTTGATCTCAGAGCTGAAGTCAGAGCAGCACAACCTTCAGCTGTGATCTTACAACGCCTCAACCTGTAGAACAACACACACTTTTCACTTTATCAGTTCAAAGAAATGTCATTATTAAATAAACATGTTAGTTACAATAAATCAAATTCATCATCTTGTCTGAGATAAGAGAAATTTCGTCATCACATCATAAACATGCTAAGGTAATATGCGTGTAATGACTTATTTTGTGTGAGTGCTTCAAAAATCTTATAAATGAAGACTGCGTACAGCAAATCAAATCTGTACAACAGTCAACAACTAAAGTAACACGTGAATATAGATCCAATACATGTGTGACTATCAGAGAGATGATCTACCACAGTTTCTCCAGTTTACATGAGGATTCTCCAGTACATCACAAATCAGCTTCACTCCTGAATCTCCAAAACGATTCCCAGACAGCTCCAGATGTGTCAGGTGTGAGGGGTTTGATCTCAGAGCTGAAGACAGAGCAGCACAACCTTCAGCTGTGATATTACACCGACTCAACCTGTAGAGAACAGAGATACACACGGTTCACTTTGGCTCAGTCGCAGGCGCATGTTTTTTTTTTTATTGTAAGATTCAACATCATTAGTGGAAAAGAATGTTTATTTCATCTTACACCAGTATCTTCAGTTTACAGTGAGGATTCTCCAGTACAGTAGAGATCAGCTTCACTCCTGAATCTCCAAATGTATTATCAGACAGATCCAGATGTCTCAGGTGTGAGGGGTTTGATCTCAGAGATGAAGACAGAGCAACACACCCTTCAGCTGTGATATTACAACCCCACAACCTGTAGAGAACAACACACTCTCAGTGGACAATCACAGATTGGCAGGAATCATCTTGAATCTCAAAATGACATTAAACTATATAACAAACAAACAAACAATTTAGTATTATTTAGGATTTAGTATTAAAAATTAAAACTCAATAAATAGACTTCATCATGCTGTCATGAATTGTAGGGGAAGAACCCAATTGCAGGCAGCGTTAGTGAAGGGGTTAACAGGTCACAGATTTATTAAACAAAGAACAAAACAAAAACCCACGATATAAACGAGAAAACAGGACAATAAGCAAAACAGAACGAAGACTAATTAACACTAAACTAGAACAACACTTGACATTAACTAAACTAAACACTTACTAGACATGATTTAGGGTAATCCACAAAGGTACAAGCACGCGAGTACACTGGTAAGCACAATATACAATGACCGAGCACAGGACAATGAACATGAGGGCATTATAAAGGGAGACAAACAAAGGATAATTAACAGGGGACAGGTGTCGGGGATGAAACACTGATGGAGAGCTAAACGAGGAACGAGAGGGTGGGAACAGAGACAAGATCAGAGAGAGAGTATATGGAAGGCCTAGAGGGCCAAAACGCCTCTCTCCACATAAAACCTAAGGCTTCGCCATGATTCTGCCACAAGACCAAGAAAGACATGACATGATGGGACAAAATCATGACACATGCTGTCTGTGAAATTCATAACAAATTCAACAAAAATGTGACCCTGGACAACAAAAGTCTTATGGGTCAATTTTCCAAACTGATATTTATACATCATCTGAAAGCTGAATGAATCTAATCTTTCCGTTGATGTATGATTTGTTGGGATTGTTAGGCTATTGCCAAAAACATCCCTGTGCTACTTATGACTCGTTTTGTGGTCCCGGGTCACAAATGAACACTGTAGACAGCAAATCAAATCTGTACAACAGTCAACAACTAAATGAATGTGAATGTGACTATCACACATGATGCTCTTACTCCAGTTTCTCCAGTTTACAGTGAGGATTCTCCAGTACATCACAGATCAGCTTCACTCCTGAATCTCCAAATGTATTCCCAGACAGATCCAGTTCAGTCAGGTGTGAGGGGTTTAATCTCAGAGCTGAAGTCAAAGCAACACAACCTTCAGCTGTGATAGAACAAAATCTCAACCTGTAGAGAACAATAACACACACTTAAGTCTGTCTGTTCACAAACACAGATTCAGAAAAGAGTCAAAAATCACATTAAACCAACCTGAAACAACAAACATTATTTAATGTTCTTTTTTAGTAAATAAAGACAAAACAGTTAAAGTGATAGTTCACCCAAAAATGAAAATTCTGTCATCATTTGCTCACCCTCATGTCATCTCATACCTGTATAAATTACTTTGTTCTGATGAACACAGACAAAGATATTTGGAAGAATGTTAGCAATTTCAATTCTGTGACATCATTTACTGCCATAAGTAGGAAGAATTAAATGGTAGTCAAAGGTGACCCAGAACTGTTTGTTTTCCCAAATTCTTCAGAATATCTCACGTTGTGTGCAACAGAACAAAAAATATACAATATTTTTTTCCTACTATGGTAGTGGATGATGTCACAGAACTGAAAATTGCTAAAATTCTTACAAATATCTTTCTTTGTGTTTAACAGAACAAAGAAATGTATATAGGTTTGAAACAACCTGAGGGTGAGTAAATGATGACAGAATTTACATTTTTGAGTGAACTAGCCCTTTAATGTAAACATTATCCATGTTATTAGGCTTGTTTGATTTCATCCGGCGCCACGCAGACCTATCGACGGATGACATCGCAGTACTGAGTGAGCTTTTCAAAAGCATACGGCTCTCAATTCTCTCTCGCGTTGCTGTAATATCACCGCGTCGATCCATGTACTTGAAGTTAAACAAACCTGTTGTTTACACGGTCCTTTCGAGGCTGGTCATTGTCGCCTTCATGTAGCATAATGGCTCATTTGACCAGGGCTTAACGAATCAGGGACGCAAACGCAATGATACAGACGACCCAATCAGTAAGCGAATGTGGGCAACCACGCCTGCATATTCTAAAGTCTGCATTTTTGTCCATTTACACAGAAACGCAACCCCGGAGTTTTCAAACTAAAATGGGGTCTGCAGTGTTTCCAAAAGTCTCCGTTTTCGGGCGTCGAAAACTCCGGAGTAGTGTAAACGCCAGGCGTAACCGTAGCAAGAATTATGCGTTTTTAAAGGAAAACACACTAGTATAAACGCCGCCTAAAACATTCTGGGAAGTGTGCCCCGAGGTTGGTTCGGGACGGAAGAGGGGTGGGGTGGAGAAGGGGGAGTCTGCAGACCTGGAGCAGGCAGTTTTACGCCCCAAGCAGTTTTGCACCCCAGGCAGGTGGGGTGCGCAGTAACTCAATAGCATTTAAAGAGACATACACCAAAACAGGTTGCTGTGAGCAAAGGTGTTTTTGACAAAGCAAAAAGGGTTTTGAGCTACGTGAAGAGCATACATTTGAATGAAATCAGCCACTATAGTTTTCTCAAAATAAATATTATTGTTTTAATTATGTTAAATGGGTTATTCTTCTTACAACTGCAAATATGTAAATATTAAAGAGATCTTACTTTAGTTTCTCCAGTTTACATTGAGGATTCTCCAGTCCAGAAGAGATCAGCTTCATTTGTGAATCCTGAATTGTATTGAATTTAAAGCTCAGTTCTTTCAGACAAGAGTCATGTGAGCTGAAGGCCGACACCAGAGCTGCACAATATTTCTCTGTCAGTTTGCAACTGAAAAGACTAAAAAACATATGTGATAAACCTTTCTTAAAGGTGTTAGAAAACAAGAACATCTTTAAATGAAACACTACAATTTGTGCATCTTCTATTCTTTCTATATCAATTTTGACCAAAAAAAACAGATAACCAAAACACTTTTATTTAGTGAATATTACACAAACAATTTCCTATTAAAGGTCCAGTCAGTGAAATCTTACTCCACCCCTCCCGTTCGAAACACTTCGATGGCTGACAGAACATGGCGAATTATATGCAAGGGGACCGGCGCTGTATGTAGATAGAAAAAGCTCATTCTAAGGTAATGAAAACATAACCATTGTGTAAGCTCTTTATACACCTCTGAAGACATAGTTATGTATATTATATTGCATTTCTGTCAATAAATCCTCCAAAAAATTACACACTGGACCTTTAAGTGTAGCTTTGCGTATTATTCACCTGCAACTCAGCTGTCCTTTAACCAAGGAATTAAAACCAAACTCACAAAATGCTTCACACAAACATACTTGAAAAATGCAGATTTTACAAATTTGCCTAACTGCCTATATTTTGTACAATGAATATTACTTCATATCTGCTTATTTGACTGATCAATGTCAAAATGGAATGCATAGTCGATATAAAAAACTGGACGAGTAACAACTTTTTATTACTGAACTTGGACAAAACAGAAGCGTTACTTATTGGACCGAAAACTGCTATAAGTAACAACCAAGAATACGGATGTACCATAAAACCCTCGTCGTCAGCAAAGAATCTTGGCGTTCTATTCGATAGTAGTCTGTCATTTGAGAGCCACGACGCCAACACCTGTAAAATTGCGTTTTTCCATCTTAAGAATATATCTAAACTACGTCATATGCTGTCAATGTCAGATGCAGAGAAGTTAATTCATGCATTCATGACATCAAGACTAGATTACTGTAATGCACTGTTAGGTGGTCGCCCTGCAGGCTTATTACAAAAACTCCAACTGGTCCAAAACGCGGCAGCTCGAGTTCTTACACGTACAAAAAAGTATGAACATATTAGCCCGGTTCTGTCAACTGTCATGGCTCTGCTTCATTTAGTCATGTTTTTCTTGGTCCTGTAGCAGAGTCATGACAAAGCCTTTGGTTATGTGTGGAGAGAAACATATTATTGTCCTTTTGACAATAATATACGTTCTCTCCAGTGTCTTGTCATTGGCCCGCTCCTCTCGTTTCCTTGTTATCTTTCCCTGAGTGTTTGATTACCCACACCTGCCCTGTGTCATTATCCCTCGTTTGTCTTACCCTATATTATACCCTCATGTTTCATTGTCCTGTGTCGGTCATTGTATGTGTATCCCCCGTGTCGTGCTCCTCTTACCTTGCCTAGTAGCAGCTGTGGACTACCTTACCTTGTGTCGTGGTTAGTGTTTATTGTTTCTTTTACCCCTTCAAGGGAAGTGTTTGTTTTTGAGTTATTGTTATAGTGATCGTGTCCTGTTTTCCCCATTGTGGGTTCTTGTTTTCTGTTCTGTTGTTTAAAATTAAAGTCTTGTGTTAACCCCTTCACCGCCTGCCTGCATTTGGGTTCTTCCACGCACTGTCGTGACAGTCAACCTTGCACTGATTACCTATAAAGCATCGCATTAACTTTAAAATCTTGCTTATTGCCTATAAAGCCCTACATGGTTTAGCTCCTCAGTACTTGAATGAACTCCTTTTGTATTACAGTCCTTCACGTGAATTACGCTCTCAGGTGTCCTGTCAGTTGGTAATACCTAGAATTTCAAAATCAAGTGCAGGTGGTATATCCTTTTCCTATCTAGCTCCTAAACTTTGGAATAGTCTTCCCTGCACTGTCCGGGAGGCAGACATACTCTGTCAGTTTAAATCTAGACTAAAGACGCATCTTTTTAATCTTGCATACACTACTCTTCCATAATATAAATCCTCTGAGGGTTTAGGCTGCATTAGTTAGATCAACCGGAACCAAAAACACAACTGATGTACTTGTTGCATCAAAGAGTGCAGAACATTACTCTACTCTCAGCCAGTCTTGTCTCATTGTTCCAAGTTTACCACCGCGAGCAGGATGCAGTTCATGGCCTGACCTGATGGTAGAGCGGAGAATGGGAAGCGGCGACCTGACAAGAGCTGAGATGATAGAGCTGGATAAAGAAGGACGCGGTCTCTTGACATGTCTTCACCACAAAATTTCAAATGCTATTAGATTATTAATGATAATCTTAAACTATAATTTACCTTATTAGTAAGTTTATTTATTTTATTTAGCCTTGTTGTGTAAGCTCTCTGGAGCTTGTGCAGAGGCAGCAGCTTTTGCCAGATGGGAACTGGAATCCCCTGGTTGGGCCTGGGTTCTCCTGAGGTTTTTTTTCTCGATTAGAGTTTTGGGTTCCTCGCCACCGTTTGCATACTGTTTTTTGCACTATTTGCCTGGCCGAGGGGGCTGCTTTAGAATTTTAAAGTTTTACTTAATTAATATTGCATATAGGAATTTATAGTCTGTTATATTTGACCTGTGCTTCTCTCTCCTTTATCTTAAACGTGTGCTCTCACTGAGCGTGTGTGTGCGCGTGCATGCGTGTCTGTGTGTGCGTACTTGTCTGTGTACGTGTGTGTGTGCATGCGCATCCGTGTGTGTGGGCCTATGTCTATGTGTGTTAGTACGTGTGCATATTGTGTGTGTGGAGTGTTTTGTATGTGGGTACGTCTGTCTTCTGTGTTTTCAACTTTTTCTTGTTTTTGCAGGTACAACTTTAATTGTTTTGCTTATAGTCAATAAGTATTATGTACAGCTGCTTTGTAACAATGAAAATTGTAAAAAGCGCTATATAAATAAATAAAAATAAATAAATAAAATCACATTTTTTATTTAAATTAGTTCAAAGAGATTCTGACTGATGTTGATTTCAATAGATTTCTTAAAGTTCATGTTGAAGTCACATTTGACCTGAAAATACTAAATAGTGTACAATTTGAAACTTCTTTGTACAGACAAAATCTGTGTTGTTTGCTATTCATAAAAACTAACAAACTCTTTTAGAGTCTTTTGTTTTATTAAAGTGAAACATCAGCTACACTAATGATTAATAACTTTGCTAAGCACAAAGAGCAAGTGAAAGGTGACAGGACAAGAATTTGTGTTCTGTAAAGCCGATTTAAAGGGTTTAAAGGCACAGTTTGTAACTGTTTTTGCAATAAAATATCCAAAAACCACTAGGCCAGTGTTATACATTTTGTTCAGTTGAGTACTTACAATATCTCTTAACTATTTGTAAATCGTGAAAAATTGTCATTTTAATAGGGCTGGGTAAAAAATATAATTTTTTTTATTTTAATCGATCTTCAATTTAAAGAAACTATAGATTCAGGAAATCATCGTTAATGTCACATGCTTCCAAGAATATTATCTGTATTTCGCTTCTCGTCCAGAGGATGGCGCCATTATTTAAGTTGAATTTTTTAATCATGTTTCAGGTTGTTCATGAATAAAAAAAATTGCGCATTTACAATGTTTTAATTTTTTACAGTAATATTTGGTTACTCAAAGTAAAAGTAAAAAGTAGTTCAAAAGAGTTTTGTGATGAGCTTGAATGTGTATTTCATTAATTTAACTGAATAGGTGGGTTCAGTTACCAGCATTTACTGTATATTTAAATATGGATTCCATGGCTGCAAAAATAATATTTTAAATTAAATACTGAAAGCTAATCGATATTGAATTGAATCAAAACCATATGACACTGATTCTTGAGACATGGGACAAAACACATCTAGCAAAAACTAGACTCTTATTGTCTTCTCACTACATCTAAAACAGTGCGTCTCAGAGAAGGGTTCAATCATTCATATGCAAAACAAGGATAATTTTTTTTCAATTATGAAAAACAGTTTGTTTTTATCAAAAGCAACACTTAATAATATCTCATATCAAAGCAAGGTTGTTTTTCAATGACATTCGCGTATTTCATAAGCTTTGAAAATTGTGTCCCCACTTTTTGTCAACACCGTCAGACATTCAATAAAATGTAATAAAATCAGTGAATATCAGGGGCAGCTATCACTCTAAAGGACCCCCTTGCCACATTCCACCTCTGCAAAGGACATCAATGTCAGACAGGCTATGGCAAGTTATATAGTTTTAGAATATTTTAAATCATGATTATAATATTTCCTATTTCACAACCATGATATGTCAACACCATCTTCCAATTTCTGAGAAAATGATTGTAAAAATTTCAATCATTTTATTCTCCTGAAGCAGGTTCTATTAGCATTTAGCATTAACAGAGAAAACAAAATGGCTACTACATGAACTCCATTTGTTTTGTGAAAGAAATGCCTTGTGTGTCAACACTGTCAGATGTCATCATACGATTTTCTGTCTGATGGTGGTGACTTCATCAGATTTTTGTGGTTTTCAAGTCATTTTTATTTTATTATGTATAAAATAGTGTTTAATTTTCTAAGAATGTATACATTCTAAAATGTGGTTGGCAGCATATATTGTTTTTGTGGATTTATTGTCATCATTTCTATTATAGTTAAGGTTGAGGAAACATAAGATCCTGGGACCATAAGGCTGAGGGAACACAGGGCTTTAGGAACATAAGGCACATTGCATAGTATGGGCAAATATGATAAAGATGGTCTTGTGCTCTTTGTGTATTTTAGGGATGGCTAGACAACATCTTTCATTGGAGGAGCGTAGAAGGAGGAACAGAGAATATCAGAAAAAGCGAAGAGAGAAAATGAGTACACAGCCAGAATTAAAAGAGAAATTTCTTAGACAGGAGAGACAAAGGTGGAAACAGAGAAGTGAGGAAGGAAAAATAAAGCAAATAAAGGATTTGAGTAAAAGACATCTTGATTGCTGTTAAAGATAAAGTTAAAATATTACACGACCCAATTTAAGAGAGACGGAAATCTTCATAATAAATAAATATATACTGTATACACATATTGCAAGTAATTTTTTTGTGGCCTTTGTCAGCCTTGGTAAATATTACTATACTTCTTATAGGTCTTGCATAATGTGAGTGAAAATTAATTTATGATAAAAATTAATGTGTTGACACAAAACAAGTGATGGCAAGGTAAAAATCACATTTTGATAAAAAAAGAGAAAAGTTGGGAGGTTGTATCAAAACAAAGCTCAGTAGCTTGGTACATGTAAGATACATAAATGTAGTTTAATTTGTCAGAGTACAAGGTTTTATTTTTTCAATACTGAACCCTGTTTTGTTCCACTTCTCAAGAATCAGTGATAAATAAGAATAGATTCGAATCACCAAAATGGTCTCAAAACCCAGCCCTACATTTTAACCAGTGACACGGACCGTGTCTGACAGTCGCCTGTCATATCCGCTTTACCAAAGACACTAGATGGAAAGCCTGCAACCTTCAGCGGAATGCAGGAAAGGAGACTAGAGGCTGTTATATGATTGCCTGAGGCGCTTCACGTGATTCGTCTAAGCGTTACGCTTTCTCCAGACCTTGCCTCTCCTTAAAGAACGGGTAACACACACAGTTTCTGCAAATCTCATATCAATCTTGAGTACCTATACAGAAGTATTGCATACGTCATATCGTCAAAGAGTATTTAGTTTGAACAAGTTTATAAAAGAGAGATTCAGCTGTACGATTATTTACGGAAAAAGACTAGCTGCTGGAGGCAGGCAGTGGGACGGAATTACAGCACGAGCACACAACACATCATCGCATTAATCCCTTCGTGTTTTTACATTATGCACGTACGCGCCGATTATCAACAAAACACAGACATAAGTCATTCGACTTACTGCGAGCACTTCATGTCCAGCATCTTTTAGCACTGGGACCGCACCATCTATCATCTATCCACCGTCTATATAACATCCATCACTGAAATGCCATGGACAAACAAACACACAACTTCTCTCACTATCGCAAGAGTAACAAAATGCAGCTGCAGGCCCAGAGTGCAGCCAATCTTGACGAAGGGCAGCCAAGCTTGATAAGCGGGTCTTCCTATCGCTAATCGCTTGGCACGTGGGCGGGCTATTTCTTTCGCCTTGCCGTGGGCGTGCTTTTCCAGGAGAATTGCCCAATAAATGGAATAGGATCCCTTTTACGAAACATGTTGGAGTGCTGGGGGAGTGCACAGAAATACTACATCATACATCCAACTATTTTTGCTTGTTTTTGAACAAGTTGACCATGTTAAGCATGAGAAGCCAGCACTTTTAACAGTGTAAAGAACAGCATGTTACCCGATCTTTAATATGACAGTCTCTGGCATTACCCTCGTTTTCCGCTTTTACTGCCATAGAAACAATGACGACACAGTTTCGTGGACAAATGTGAAAATATTAGTTTGTAGCGTCTATCAAGCATCTATCTTGTTTTGCGCAGTCGTTATGGAGCACAATTATTCTTTACTGTTTGCAGCTGGTTCTGTCAACAAAGACATGCGGGTAAACCAAATGACCCAAGAAGAGTTCGGGACAAGAATAAAAAAAATCAATATCCTGTGTGGCATCGGTGTGGCATTTCCTAAATGGACAGAGAGCTGCACGACACATTTTAACTAGACAGATATGTTGATCTTGCATGTGTTTTACTAGACAGGTGAGCAGCTGTTAAGATTCCTTTACTGACAGAAAATGTATGATTATTATATCGATCAACAAGGTTAGTCTTATGGTTTGAATGTCTTTTTCTTAATTTAGCACGAGTGTCATTTATTTACTGAAGAAGCAGTAATCATTTTTAGATCATCTGACTAAATAGTAATAAATACATTTTATGAATTACGTCTAATTCATTTTAATAAAATAAAATCATGTCATCAAACGCAACATTTATAAAACTTTATTTCTTTACAATTTACAACATCCATAAACGTGATTTCTTATTCACGTCTGATTGATAATTAGCGGTGGAGTTGAAGACGACAGTTCCCATTATTCCACCCTCCTTCACAGTGTCATCAAGCTAAGCCATTGTTGTTTTGAACATATCCATTTTCAATGTGGCAAATTTTACAAACTGTGCCTTTAAAAACATTACAGTTACAGAATGAAATGATCAGACTTGTTTGTGTTGCTTACTGAGCTGATGTCGAAGCTTTAACCACAGGCAGCAGTTCTAGAAGACGTTCTTCAGATGCGCTTCCTGGCATAACATAATCTTTCAGGTTGAAATTACCCAAATCTTTACTGGAGGTCAAAAGAACATATACCAGAGCTGACCGCTGTAAAGGAGAAAACTTGGCTTGTCTTATCCTTCCAGTCTGCAGATGATGTTGGATTTCCTTTACTAGTGAATGATCACCCAGTTCATTCAGACAGTGAAACAGATTGATGAATTTCTCTGCTGAGGGATTCTTCCTAATCTTCTGTTTGATATATTTGACCGTTTTGTCTTTGTTTTCCGAGCGACATTCTGTCAGTGTCAGGAGTTCTTCTAGTATGTTGCGATTCAGTTCATGTGAAAACCCCAAAAGGAAACGGAGGAAAAGGTCCAGATGTCCATTTTTACTTTGTAGGGCCTCATCTACAGCATTCAGATGCATGTCAGATACCTGCTTTTTCCTGGTATGACGTTTAGAAGACAGACTGGCTGTTGTCCTCTGATCAAACACATTTCTGTTGTTGTTTATAAATTCAACATGCACGTAAAGAGCTGCTAGATGTTCGTGAATGCTGAGATGAACAAAGCAGTAAACTTTCCCCTGATACAAGCCAAACTCTTCTCTGAAGATCTGAGTGCACAATCCTGAGTACACTGATGCTTCTGCTACATCAATGCCACACTCTCTCAGGTCTTCATCATAGAAGATCACATTGCCTTTCACAAGCTGCTCAAAAGCCAGTTTGCCCAGTTTGAAGATCATGTCTTCATCACTCTTCACTTTCTTCTCATAGTCCTTCTGATGTTTGATGTTTGTCTGAATGATCAGGAAGTGTGTGTACATTTGAGTGAGAGTCTTGGGGATCTCTCCTTCACTCTCTGCTTCACTCAACATTCTCTCTAGAACAGTGGCTGAAATCCAGCAGAACACTGGGATGTGACACATGATGTAGAGGCTCCTGGAAGACTTCAGGTGTGAGACGATTCTGTTGTTCAGACTCTCATCACTGATTCTCTTGCTGAAGTATTCCTCCTTCTGTTTGTCAGTGAAGCCTCGTACCTCTGTGACTCGATCAAGATGATCAGAGGGGATGAGATCAGCTGCTGCTGGTCTGGAGGTGATCCAGATGAGAGCAGAGGGAAGCAGATTCCCCGCCATGAGGTTTGTCAGCAACACGTCCACTGAGGCTGATTCACTTACATCACACAACCTCACACTGCTGCAGAAATCCAGAGACACGCGACACTCATCCAAACCATCAAAGATGAACAACACTTTATATTCACCGCTGGAGATTTCCATTTCTTGTGTCTCTGGGAAGAAAAGATGAAGAATATCTAAAAGACTGAGTGTTTTGTTCTTCATCAAATTGATCTCTCTGAAAGGAAGTGGAAATATGAGGTGGACGTCCTGATTCTCTTTCCCTTCAGCCCAGTCCAGAATGAACTTCTGCACAGAGACTGTTTTTCCAATGCCAGCGACTCCCTTTGTCAGCACACTTCTGATGGGTTTGTCTTGTGCAGGTAAAGCTTTAAAGATGTCATTGCATTTGATTGGTGTGTCCTCTGTTGCTGTTCTCCTGGATTGTAATCTCAATCTGTCTCACCTCATGTTCATTACTGATCTCTCCACTTTCACTCTCTGTGATGTAGAGCTCTGTGTAGATCTCATTCAGCTGTGTTGGGTTTCTCTCATGTGATGTTCCCTCATACAAACACTCAAACTTCTCTCTCAGATGTGATTTAAATGTGTTGAGCACTTCAGCAAGATCAGTGTTGTGGCTGTAAAATTAAAATAGCAGACAGTTAAGTTAGAGGTAAAGGCAGAGAGGTACATGATTTTTAGAATAAAACACAGGACACATTAATAGGGTTCATGTTTCAATCATTTATAATGCGTTTTGGTATCATGTGGAAGTCGTTTGTAGCGTCTATATCAAACAAAATTAAATCCATTAATTTACCTGAAACCAGGATCTATGTTTTTGTTTAAGTCTTGTGGTTGATTCTCAGACTGATCAAACTTCATCTTCTTGCAGACGGGTTCTGTTAAGAATGGTCTGCACAGCAGGATTTAGACAAGTTGGTGACAATTTTCTACAGTTTTCACACTGTTGTGCTAAACGTGCTCAGTGTCCGATAATCACTCTGATCAATACCTTAGATAAATGTTATACCTGATAGTAGGCCGTCTATCTTCATTTTTAAAATGCAATGCTGGTTTCATAGACCCATCACTCTTCATAGACACACAGCTTGAACTCTGGAGCTGATGAAATAAACTATAACACACAATAGAGTACAGTTAAACCTGTAAATTCAACAAATACATTTAATCCATCCATTCATTCATTCATTCATTTTGGCAGAGTGTAGTGCATCTTGCCTGCCTTGTGCTGTTGTTGTTCTGTTATATTGTTGCAGACCTGAAACTGTAAAACTTCTACAAAGTTACAGATTCGAGAGTTCACCTATGCGTTTGCAGGAGAGGAAAGAATATGCTTATTTGGCGTGCTGTCCGGGGAGCGTGCTCTGAACTCGCCAGTTCCGTACAATTCACTACAGATTGTGGAGGATGAAGGTTATTGTCTTTTTGTTGTTAATCACAAATCATAATAAAGGTTTTTTAAAATAAAAAATAAAACTCGCCAGTTCCTAAAGAACACGAACACTCTCCCCTTAACGAGGGGAGTGCTCAGAGCTCGGAATCGGCCCGAACCTAGAGCTCTATGGGATTCCTTTTGTGCCAATAAGAATGAACGCAAACTTTTAAAAACCGAACAAAAATATACAATGAGAAAGAAAATAAACACTTTGATAATGAAAACAATAAACTCAATTGCAAGAAAGTGACATGATTTTCAAATAAACTGCTATTTTTCTTAACAATTTTCTAAGTTTCGTTTTTGCAAATAATAGTTTTGAATTCGCTGCTAGATTTTTCATTTGCGCTTTCCGAGTTTTCGTTTACGCTTCTCAATTTTTTGTTCGCCTTTCTGGCACAAATCTCACGTGTAGGCAGGACTTATGACCGCTTTATGCTGATTGGCTAGTGAGTTTTTGATTGACAGCTCCCTGACAAGGAAGTCGATACTGAAGACAGTACAGTGCAACGAATCTTAGAGAACGATCTGCATGCTGTTATCTTTATTGTTTGTACTTAAAACTACTTTCTTATTTAGTTAGTATATTAGTAATTGGTATTTGAAGTTGGTAAATCATGCGCGGTGTGGATCCAAGCGTCTTCCTCATCATCGTCCTACTCACCCTCAGGTAAATGAATGTAATTCACATAATAAAGAAAATCGCTAAAAGTTTTATTCCTGTACAGTAGCAATTCTGTCTTTACTTAGCTCGTTCATTGTGTGCTTTATATTTTCTGTCAGGTATTATTTTATGGACTGTAAGATTATTTTCTTAAAAAGGAACGAACAACTTGCATCATAACATCCAATAAAGACACGTTACAGATTATTGGGTTGTGAGAAATTAACGTGCTAAATGAAAACATTGCTGCATAGTTACTGTACAGAGATTAAAACTTTTAGCGATTTTATTATCTCGGTTACGTAAATGTACCTGAGGGTGACTTGTGTCCAGCTGAGGAGGAGGATGACGATGTCGCTCTTGCAAACAGTCTCCTTTTAAAGAATTAAGTCCACTTATAAGTCAAGTACTGTATCTTTATTTTTAAACTCATGGTGAATGTACAGTATTATACCCATTTCTTTACATTCACAGAAAGTACACCTCATAAAACACTACCAATACATTCAAATGACATTTATGTGTTTTAAACGCTACAACAAAACAAATTCATAAGGTGTCACAATTAGAGGCCTTTAGAATGTTTTATTCATTTAGTCTGCCTCTTGCAAACAACAATTTCATTATGTATTTATTTACACACCTACATAAACAGGTTAAGGAAAAGCAGAAGAGAGACTTCTTAAAATATAAACAAACATTTAAAGATAGAAACAATACATAAAATGCCACCACGATTATAATGTATAAATTAGAAATATGAACTTGAAGCATAACACTTCATTGTATATCTCCTCAAAACTCACTAGGCATGTCGTTTTCCTGATATCATTGTAATTAAAAATATAGACTGCTGTTTTGACGGCCTCTAAACCCATGTAAAGTTGCATGTGAATATGGCTAAGGTTATCTATCCTGTCTTTACTCGACGTTGGCTTGTTGTTACGGAGTGATAGAGCCTGGAAGCGTGTCCTACTTTTAAGTGCGTGAAAGTTGGCAACCCTGCTAATATACTTACAAAATAAGAAGGTAATTTAAGTACAAACACTAAAACAATACAATACAGAAAACCGCAAGCAGATTGCTCTCTAATCCGCTGCACTGTCTTCAGTATTGACTTCCTGGTCAGGGAGCTGTCAATCCAAATCTCACTAACCAATGAGTGTAAAGTGGCCATAAATCCCGCCCACACGTGAGATTTGTGCCAGAAAGGCGAACAAAAAATTGAGAAGCGTAAACGAAAACTCGGAAAGCGGAAATGAAAAATCTAGCAGCGAATTCAAAAGTATTATTTGCAAAAACGAAACTTAGAAAATTGTTAAGAAAAATAGCAGTTTATTTGAAAATCATGTCACATTCTTGCAACTGAGTTTATTGTTTTCATTATCAAAGTGTTTTTTTTCTTTCTCATTGTATATTTTTGTTCGGTTTTTAAAAGTTTGCGTTCATTTTTATTGGCACAAAAGGAATCCCATAGAGCTCACCCCCAAAAAGCGCAGTAAAGTAGATGCAAAAGCATACCCTCAAAAACGCCATGCTAGAGGCTGCAGAGGTGGTAGCCTGCGTTCGCTGTGGGGCTTAACACCCGTTTCATACCGCACGCGTAAGCAGCGCGTATATATAGGCGGAGCGGCAGCAGCGCGTAGGTATCGAAAGCCAACATTAACATTAACTTAACGTCGACCGGTGTTATTTTAATGCTTGGCGGCGTATGACGTTAATTTAGCACCAGGCGGCGCTTATATTAAGAAATCGGCGTTTTACTATCAATACGGCGATAGTAGTATATATGGGGGTCATAGTGTCAAAATGATTGACAGGTATGATTGATGGGGTCATTGACCTTTGCAGAGGGGGGAGGGGTGAATTACTTCCGGACCACCCACATTGCGAGGGACCGCCCACTTGCTTTGACCTTTGACCGTATCCGCCCCTTAGTGTGGTACCGCCCACATCGCGTTGAACTTTTGACCGTGCCCTCACGTCCCATTTTTCCGGGGCATGTTTTAGGATGTATTGCTACATATCTTTAGCATGAATGAAAATATGTAATTTAAATGAGATGATGAGATCATTATTAATACGCAATCATTGGTTATTTAAACAGCGTTTAAAAATAATAATGAAGAAGACAACAACTACACAAACACTGTTTGAATAAACAAACAGGTTTAAATGAATAATCATGTGATTAAATAAATAAATAAAGCATCTATTAAATAAGTAAAGAAGTAATTATACAATGTATTCAATATATGAGAGAGGAAAGGCAGAGAGGCCATGCAGATTACCTTGTTTTTCAGAGTTTTCACCCAGTCTATAACATTCCAGTGAGAGGTGTCCGCACCAAGGCTCGTAAATTTGTTTGAAAGAGGAGGATTGTAACCGGGTGTATTTCAACTTGTTTTGTAGGTGTCGACCTGTAGGTGACAGCGTCGGACATTTTAATCGGGTACTATTTGTTTTACGTCCATAGCGTGAAATTTGACCTTGTTATTTGAGAATCATAAGCGCTAGCAGCTCGGTTCAAGACAGCGAAGCTTTGTTTAGGAATAACAACTGTTTCCCACCTGGCATCAGTAGATCACATGAAACAATGCGTGACGAATCGACCTGTGCGTTACAAGCATTCTATGGGTCAATCTCATCTTTAATCTCGCTATAGCTCTCTAACTAATCAGACACTGTGTCTACAACACTGTATAATTAAAGCGCATGTTTTTCCTAACTGCATGGAGCGGTGTCTTTAAATGGTGTCCATGATGTTCCCCCTATCATGACTGTTTTCCTTCTGTCTGAGAAGATGCCAGTGCGTCCACCAACCAAGGGTGAAGAAAAAAAAAAACATCTTTATTGCTAGTGTTCATAGCATCACAGCAGGCAGTTGTGTGATTCCTTAAAACACAAAGCAGATTTTGATTGAACAGCAAGAATCCGTAAATTGAATGTACGTCATGTTCATTTCATGAATGTTTTTTTTATATCATGCCTCCAGGTTGTATCATAAAATAAGTCTGCATAAGGTTTTCAAAATATTTTTTCTGTTTTTGTTGTTGTTTTTTTAGATTAAAAATAAAAGTGATTCTATCAAAGGTATACCTTATAACATAATTGTTTATATGATTCTAAACTGATATTCTTTAGAACATTTAGAACAGTCAAATCTCACACATCCTGTTATTAAGAGTTGTCTTTGCACATCTGTTTTAGTGGTTAGTGTTAAACTGTGGCAACCCCTTAACACCTAGACACTATTCTAAGATTTACTGACATATAGAGCAGACTCTGAGTTCTTTTCAGCGTCAAACCTCTTTATTAATTTGTGTTGGACATCTGATTGTGTAGCAAGGAAACTCAAGAAGTAGACATTCCATCCTACAGTAAGTGTTTCTGTTTACTTTTAGTTTAAACAAGGTTTTAATTGTTGTTGTTGTTAAACAGTTTGCTTTAGATCCAAACTTTACACGCACAAAGTATACGT